>NW_027423485.1:0-67907 GCF_048934315.1 Petromyzon marinus
GTGAGTGAGTGAGTGGAGTGAGTGGTGAGTGAGTGAGTGGTGAGTGAGTGAGTGAGTGGTGAGTGAGTGAGTGAGTGAGTGAGTGGTGAGTGAGTGAGTGGTGAGTGAGTGAGTGAGAGTGAGTGAGTGAGTGAGTGAGTGAGTGGTGAGTGAGTGGTGAGTGAGTGGTGAGTGAGTGAGTGGTGAGTGAGTGAGTGGTGAGTGAGTGGTGAGTGAGTGAGTGAGTGGTGAGTGAGTGAGTGAGTGAGTGAGTGGTGAGTGAGTGAGTGGTGAGTGAGTGGTGAGTGAGTGAGTGGGTGAGTGAGTGAGTGGTGAGTGAGTGAGTGGTGAGTGAGTGGTGAGTGAGTGAGTGGTGAGTGAGTGGTGAGTGAGTGGTGAGTGAGTGGTGAGTGAGTGGTGAGTGGTGAGTGAGTGGTGAGTGAGTGGTGAGTGAGTGAGTGAGTGGTGAGTGAGTGAGGTGAGTGAGTGAGTGGTGAGTGAGTGAGTGGTGAGTGAGTGGTGAGTGAGTGAGTGGTGAGTGAGTGGTGAGTGAGTGAGTGGTGAGTGAGTGGTGAGTGAGTGGTGAGTGAGTTGAGTGGTGAGTGAGTGGTGAGTGGTGAGTGAGTGGTGAGTGAGTGGGGTGAGTGAGTGGTGAGTGAGTGGTGAGTGAGTGAGTGAGTGAGTGGTGAGTGAGTGGTGAGTGTGAGTGAGTGAGTGGTGAGTGAGTGGTGAGTGAGTGAGTGGTGAGTGAGTGGTGAGTGAGTGAGTTGAGTGAGTGGTGAGTGAGTGAGTGGTGAGTGAGTGAGTGAGTGGTGAGTGAGTGGTGAGTGAGGTGAGTGAGTGAGTGGTGAGTGAGTGGTGAGTGAGTGAGTGGTGAGTGAGTGAGTGGTGAGTGAGTGAGTGGTGAGTGATGAGTGAGTGAGTGGTGAGTGAGTGGTGAGTGAGTGAGTGGAGTGAGTGAGTGAGTGGTGAGTGATGGTGAGTGAGTGGTGAGTGAGTGAGTGAGTGAGTGAGTGGTGATGAGTGAGTGAGTGGTGAGTGAGTGGTGAGTGAGTGGTGAGTGGTGAGTGAGTGAGTGGTGAGTGAGTGGTGAGTGAGTGAGTGAGTGAGTGAGTGGTGAGTGGTGAGTGAGTGGTGAGTGAGTGGTGAGTGTGAGTGAGTGGTGAGTGAGTGGTGAGTGAGTGAGTGAGTGAGTGGTGAGTGAGTGAGTGAGTGAGTGAGTGGTGAGTGGTGAGTGAGTGGTGAGTGAGTGGTGAGTGAGTGAGTGGTGAGTGAGTGGTGAGAGTGGTGAGTGAGTGGTGAGTGAGTGGTGGTGAGTGAGTGGTGAGTGAGTGGTGAGTGAGTGAGTGGTGAGTGGTGAGTGAGTGGTGAGTGAGTGGTGAGTGAGTGAGTGAGTGGTGAGTGAGTAGTGGTGAGTGAGTGAGTGGTGAGTGAGTGGTGAGTGAGTGAGTGGTGAGTGAGTGAGTGAGTGGTGAGTGAGTGGTGAGTGAGTGAGTGGAGTGGTGAGTGGTGAGTGAGTGGTGGAGTGAGTGGTGAGTGAGTGGTGAGTGAGTGAGTGAGTGAGTGTGAGTGGTGAGTGGTGAGTGAGTGAGTGTGAGTGAGTGAGTGAGTGAGTGAGTGAGTGGTGAGTGAGTGGTGAGTGGTGAGTGAGTGGGTGAGTGAGTGGTGAGTGAGTGGTGAGTGGTGGTGAGTGAGTGAGTGAGTGAGTGGTGAGTGAGTGGTGAGTGAGTGTGAGTGAGTGGTGATGTGAGTGAGTGGTGAGTGAGTGAGTGGTGAGTGAGTGGTGAGTGAGTGGGTGAGTGAGTGGTGAGGTGAGTGAGTGGTGAGTGAGTGGTGAGTGGTGGTGGTGAGTGAGTGGTGAGTGAGTGGTGAGTGAGTGGTGAGTGAGTGAGTGGGTGAGTGGTGAGTGAGTGGTGAGTGAGTGATGAGTGGTGAGTGAGTGAGTGGTGAGTGAGTGGTGAGTGGTGAGTGGTGAGTGAGTGGTGAGTGGTGAGTGAGTGTGAGTGTTGAGTGAGTGAGTGGTGAGTGAGTGGTGAGTGAGTGGTGGTGAGTGAGTGGTGAGTGAGTGAGTGGTGAGTGAGTGGTGAGTGAGTGGTGAGTGGTGAGTGAGTGAGTGAGTGGGAGTGAGTGAGTGGTGAGTGAGTGAGTAGTGAGTGGTGAGTGAGTGGTGAGTGAGTGGTGGTGAGTGAGTGGTGGAGTGAGTGAGTGGTGATGAGTGAGTGGTGGTGAGTGGTGAGTGGTGGTGAGTGAGTGAGTGGTGAAGTGAGTGGTGAGGAGTGGGTGAGTGAGTGGTGAGGGTGAGTGGTGAGTGAGTGAGTGGTGAGTGAGTGAGTGAGTGAGTGGTGAGTGAGTGAGTGAGTGGTGAGTGAGTGGTGAGTGAGTGGTGAGTGAGTGAGTGGTGAGTGAGTGAGTGAGTGAGTGGGGTGAGTGTGAGTGGTGAGTGAGTGGGTGGTGGTGAGTGAGTGGGTGAGTGGTGGAGTGAGTGAGTGAGTGGTGAGTGAGTGAGTGAGTGGTGAGTGAGTGGGTGAGTGAGTGAGTGGTGGTGAGTGAGTGGTGAGGGTGAGTGAGTGAGTGGTGAGTGAGTGGGAGTGGTGAGTGAGTGGTGAGTGAGTGGGTGAGTGAGTGAGTGGTGAGTGAGTGGTGAGTGGGTGAGTGGTGAGTGAGTGAGTGAGTGGTGAGTGAGTGGGTGAGTGGTGAGTGAGTGAGTGAGTGAGTGGTGAGTGAGTGAGTGGTGATGGTGAGTGAGTGGTGAGTGGGTGAGTGAGTGAGTAGTGAGTGAGTGGTGAGTGAGGGTGAGGGAGTGGTGAGTGAGTGGTGAGTGAGTGAGTGGTGAGTGAGTGGTGAGTGAGTGGTGAGTGAGTGGTGAGTGAGTGAGGGGTGAGTGAGTGGTGAGTGAGTGGTGAGTGAGTGAGTGGTGAGTGAGTGGTGAGTGAGTGAGTGGTGAGTGAGTGAGTGGTGAGTGGTGAGTGGTGAGTGAGTGGTGAGTGAGTGGTGAGTGGTGAGTGAGTGGTGAGTGAGTGGTGGTGAGTGAGTGGTGAGTGAGTGAGTGGTGAGTGAGTGGGTGAGTGGTGAGTGAGTGGGTGAGTAGTGAGTGGGTGAGTGGTGAGTGAGTGGTGAGTGAGTGGTGAGTGAGTGGTGAGTGAGTGAGTGAGTGGTGAGTGAGTGAGTGAGTGGTGAGTGGTGAGTGAGTGAGTGAGTGAGTGGTGAGTGAGTGGTGAGTGAGTGAGTGAGTGGTGAGTGAGTGAGTGGTGAGTGAGTGAGTGAGTGGTGAGTGATGAGTGAGTGGTGAGTGAGTGGTGAGTGAGTGAGTGGTGAGTGAGTGAGTGAGTGGTGAGTGAGTGGTGAGTGAGTGAGTGGTGAGTGAGTGGTGAGTGAGTGAGTGAGTGGTGAGTGGTGAGTGAGTGGTGAGTGAGTGGTGAGTGAGTGGTGAGTGAGTGAGTGAGTGGTGAGTGAGTGGTGAGTGAGTGAGTGGTGAGTGAGTGGTGAGTGAGTGAGTGAGTGGTGAGTGGTGAGTGAGTGGTGAGTGAGTGGTGAGTGAGTGGTGAGTGAGTGAGTGGTGAGTGAGTGAGTGAGTGGTGAGTCAGTGAGTGAGTGGTGAGTGAGTGAGTGAGTGGTGAGTGAGTGGTGAGTGAGTGGTGAGTGAGTGAGTGGTGAGTGAGTGAGTGAGTGGTGAGTGAGTGGTGAGTGAGTGAGTGGTGAGTGAGTGGTGAGTGAGTGGTGAGTGAGTGGTGAGTGAGTGGTGAGTGGTGAGTGAGTGAGTGGTGAGTGAGTGGTGAGTGAGTGAGTGGTGAGTGAGTGGTGAGTGAGTGAGTGGTGAGTGAGTGGTGAGTGAGTGAGTGGTGAGTGAGTGGTGAGTGAGTGGTGAGGAGTGAGTGGTGAGTGAGTGAGTGAGTGGTGAGTCAGTGAGTGAGTGGTGAGTGAGTGAGTGAGTGGTGAGTGAGTGGTGAGTGAGTGGTGAGTGAGTGAGTGGTGAGTGAGTGAGTGAGTGGTGAGTGAGTGGTGAGTGAGTGAGTGGTGAGTGAGTGGTGAGTGAGTGGTGAGTGAGTGAGTGGTGAGTGAGTGGTGAGTGGTGAGTGAGTGAGTGGTGAGTGAGTGGTGAGTGAGTGAGTGGTGAGTGAGTGGTGAGTGAGTGAGTGGTGAGTGAGTGGTGAGTGAGTGGTGAGTGGTGAGTGAGTGAGTGGTGAGTGAGTGAGTGGTGAGTGGTGAGTGAGTGGTGAGTGAGTGGTGAGTGAGTGAGTGGTGAGTGAGTGAGTGGTGAGTGAGTGAGTGGTGAGTGGGTGGGTGAGTGAGTGAGTGAGTGGTGAGTGAGTGGTGAGTGAGTGGTGAGTGAGTGAGTGAGTGGTGAGTGAGTGGTGAGTTAGTGAGTGGTGAGTGAGTGGTGAGTGAGTGAGTGAGTGGTGAGTGAGTGAGTGAGTGGTGAGTGAGTGAGTGGTGAGTGAGTGGTGAGTGAGTGAGTGGTGAGTGAGTGGTGAGTGAGTGAGTGGTGAGTGAGTGAGTGAGTGGTGAGTGAGTGGTGAGTGAGTGAGTGGTGAGTGAGTGGTGAGTGAGTGGTGAGTGAGTGAGTGGTGAGTGAGTGGTGAGTGAGTGGTGAGTGGTGAGTGAGTGAGTGGTGAGTGAGTGGTGAGTGAGTGAGTGGTGAGTGAGTGGTGAGTGAGTGAGTGGTGAGTGAGTGGTGAGTGAGTGGTGAGTGGTGAGTGAGTGAGTGGTGAGTGAGTGAGTGGTGAGTGGTGAGTGAGTGGTGAGTGAGTGGTGAGTGAGTGAGTGGTGAGTGAGTGAGTGGTGAGTGAGTGAGTGGTGAGTGGGTGGGTGAGTGAGTGAGTGAGTGGTGAGTGAGTGGGTGAGTGAGTGGTGAGTGAGTGAGTGAGTGGTGAGTGAGTGGTGAGTGAGTGAGTGGTGAGTGAGTGAGTGGTGAGTGAGTGGTGAGTGAGTGGTGAGTGAGTGGTGAGTGAGTGAGTGAGTGGTGAGTGAGTGAGTGGTGAGTGAGTGGGTGAGTGAGTGGGTGGTGAGTGAGTGAGTGAGTGGTGAGTGAGTGAGTGGTGAGTGAGTGGTGAGTGAGTGAGTGGTGAGTGAGTGAGTGAGTGGTGAGTGAGTGGTGAGTGAGTGAGTGGTGAGTGATGTTTACTACTCACAAGAATCCACCAGGTGGACCACCCCTCGGCCCAAATCGTCCACCACGAATACCTCCCCTCATGTTCCTGAAACACGTCACACAGTGACACACACACACGTGACACACACACACGTCACACACACACACGTCACACGTGACACACACATGACACACATGTCACACACACACACGTCACACGTGACACACACACGTCACACACACACGTCACACGTGACACACATACACGTCACACACACACGTCACACACACACGTCACACACACACGTCACACATCACATACACGTCACACGTCACATACACACGTCACACACACACGTCACACACACACGTCACACACACACGTCACACATCACATACACGTCACACGTCACATACACACGTCACACGTGACACACACATGTCACACACACACGTCACACACACACACGTCACACGTGACACACACACGTCACACATGACACACACATGACACACGTCACACACACAAGTGACACACATGTCACACACGCATGTCACAAGACCCGGGGAGATGTTGACTACCTCGCCAGGTATACAGGAGGTCACGTGTCACTCTCTCTCATCATCATCATCATCACGGTGGCTAGGTGAGATGTTGACTACCTCGCCTGGTCTACAGGAGGTCACGTGTCACTCTCTCTCATCATCATCATCACGGTGGCTAGGTGAGATGTTGACTACCTCGCCTGGTATACAGGAGGTCACGTGTCACTCTCTCTCATCATCACGGTGGCTAGGTGAGATGTTGACTACCTCGCCTGGTCTACAGGAGGTCACGTGTCACTCTCTCTCCCATCATCATCACGGTGGCTAGGTGAGATGTTGACTACCTCGCCTGGTCTACAGGAGGTCACGTGTCACTCTCTCTCTCATCATCATCACAGTGGCTAGGTGAGATGTTGACTACCTCGCCTGGTCTACAGGAGGTCACGTGTCACTCTCTCTCATCATCATCATCACGGTGGCTAGGTGAGATGTTGACTACCTCGCCTGGTCTACAGGAGGTCACGTGTCACTCTCTCTCATCATCATCATCACGGTGGCTAGGTGAGATGTTGACTACCTCGCCTGGTCTACAGGAGGTCACGTGTCACTCTCTCTCATCATCATCACGGTGGCTAGGTGAGATGTTGACTACCTCGCCTGGTCTACAGGAGGTCACGTGTCACTCTCTCTCTCTCATCATCACGGTGGCTAGGTGAGATGTTGACTACCTCGCCTGGTATACAGGAGGTCACGTGTCACTCTCATCATCATCATCACGGTGGCTAGGTGAGATGTTGACTACCTCGCCTGGTCTACAGGAGGTCACGTGTCACTCTCTCTCATCATCATCATCACAGTGGCTAGGTGAGATGTTGACTACCTCGCCTGGTCTACAGGAGGTCACGTGTCACTCTCTCTCATCATCATCATCATCAGTGGCTAGGTGAGATGTTGACTACCTCGCCAGGTCTACAGGAGGTAACGTGTCACTCTCTCTCATCATCACGCTGGCTAGGTGAGATGTTGACTACCTCGCCTGGTCTACAGGAGGTCACGTGTCACTCTCTCTCATCATCATCATCACGGTGGCTAGGTGAGATGTTGACTACCTCGCCTGGTATACAGGAGGTCACGTGTCACTCTCTCTCATCATCATCATCAGTGGCTAGGTGGAGATGTTGACTACCTCGCCTGGTCTACAGGAGGTCACGTGTCACTCTCTCTCATCATCATCATCACGGTGGCTAGGTGAGATGTTGACTACCTCGCCTGGTATACAGGAGGTCACGTGTCACTCTCTCTCATCATCATCACGGTGGCTAGGTGAGATGTTGACTACCTCGCCTGGTCTACAGGAGGTCACGTGTCACTCTCATCATCATCATCACGGTGGCTAGGTGAGATGTTGACTACCTCGCCTGGTCTACAGGAGGTCACGTGTCACTCTCATCATCATCATCACGGTGGCTAGGTGAGATGTTGACTACCTCGCCTGGTCTACAGGAGGTCACGTGTCACTCTCTCTCATCATCATCACGGTGGCTAGGTGAGATGTTGACTACCTCGCCTGGTCTACAGGAGGTCACGTGTCACTCTCTCATCATCATCACAGTGGCTAGGTGAGATGTTGACTACCTCGCCTGGTCTACAGGAGGTCACGTGTCACTCTCTCTCATCATCACGGTGGCTAGGTGAGATGTTGACTACCTCGCCTGGACTACAGGAGGTCACGTGTCACTCTCTCTCATCATCATCACGGTGGCTAGGTGAGATGTTGACTACCTCGCCTGGTCTACAGGAGGTCACGTGTCACTCTCATCATCATCACAGTGGCTAGGTGAGATGTTGACTACCTCGCCTGGTATACAGGAGGTCACGTGTCACTCTCTCATCATCATCATCACGGTGGCTAGGTGAGATGTTGACTACCTCGCCTGGTCTACAGGAGGTCACGTGTCACTCTCTCATCACCACCATCACGGTGGCTAGGTGAGATGTTGACTACCTCGCCTGGTATACAGGAGGTCACGTGTCACTCTCTCTCATCATCATCATCATCACGGTGGCTAGGTGAGATGTTGACTACCTCGCCTGGTCTACAGGAGGTCACGTGTCACTCTCTCATCATCATCATCACAGTGGCTAGGTGAGATGTTGACTACCTCGCCTGGTCTACAGGAGGTCACGTGTCACTCTCTCTCATCATCACGGTGGCTAGGTGGAGATGTTGACTACCTCGCCAGGTCTACAGGAGGTCACGTGTCACTCTCTCTCTCTCATCATCATCACGGTGGCTAGGTGAGATGTTGACTACCTCGCCTGGTCTACAGGAGGTCACGTGTCACTCTCTCATCATCATCATCACAGTGGCTAGGTGAGATGTTGACTACCTCGCCTGGTCTACAGGAGGTCACGTGTCACTCTCTCTCATCATCATCATGGTGGCTAGGTGAGATGTTGACTACCTCGCCTGGTCTACAGGAGGTCACGTGTCACTCTCTCTCATCATCATCACGGTGGCTAGGTGAGATGTTGACTACCTCGCCTGGTCTACAGGAGGTCACGTGTCACTCTCTCTCATCATCATCATTAGAGTGGCTAGGTGAGATGTTGACTACCTCGCCTGGTCTACAGGAGGTCACGTGTCACTCTCTCATCATCATCACAGTGGCTAGGTGGAGATGTTGACTACCTCGCCTGGTCTACAGGAGGTCACGTGTCACTCTCTCATCATCATCATCACAGTGGCTAGGTGAGATGTTGACTACCTCGCCTGGTCTACAGGAGGTCACGTGTCTCTCTCATCATCATTAGAGTGGCTAGGTGAGATGTTGACTACCTCGCCTGGTCTACAGGAGGTCACGTGTCACTCTCTCTCATCATCATCACAGTGGCTAGGTGAGATGTTGACTACCTCGCCTGGTATACAGGAGGTCACGTGTCACTCTCTCTCATCATCATCATTACAGTGGCTAGGTGAGATGTTGACTACCTCGCCTGGTCTACAGGAGGTCACGTGTCACTCTCTCATCATCATCACGGTGGCTAGGTGAGATGTTGACTACCTCGCCTGGTGTACAGGAGGTCACGTGTCACTCTCTCTCATCATCATCATCACGGTGGCTAGGTGAGATGTTGACTACCTCGCCTGGTCTACAGGAGGTCACGTGTCACTCTCTCTCATCATCATCATCATTAGAGTGGCTAGGTGAGATGTTGACTACCTCGCCTGGTCTACAGGAGGTCACGTGTCACTCTCTCATCATCATCACGGTGGCTAGGTGAGATGTTGACTACCTCGCCTGGACTACAGGAGGTCATGTGTCACTCTCTCTCATCATCATCATCAGTGGCTAGGTGAGATGTTGACTACCTCGCCTGGTATACAGGAGGTCACGTGTCACTCTCTCTCTCATCATCATCATCACAGTGGCTAGGTGAGATGTTGACTACCTCGCCTGGTCTACAGGAGGTCACGTGTCACTCTCTCATCATCATCATCACGGTGGCTAGGTGAGATGTTGACTACCTCGCCTGGTATACAGGAGGTCACGTGTCACTCTCTCTCATCATCATTACGGTGGCTAGGTGGAGATGTTGACTACCTCGCCTGGTCTACAGGAGGTCACGTGTCACTCTCTCTGTCATCATCATCACGGTGGCTAGGTGGAGATGTTGACTACCTCGCCTGGTCTACAGGAGGTCACGTGTCACTCTCTAATCATCATCATCACGGTGGCTAGGTGAGATGTTGACTACCTCGCCTGGTCTACAGGAGGTCACGTGTCACTCTCATCATCATCATCACGGTGGCTAGGTGAGATGTTGACTACCTCGCCTGGTCTACAGGAGGTCAAGTGTCACTCTCTCATCATCATCATCATCACAGTGGCTAGGTGAGATGTTGACTACCTCGCCTGGTCTACAGGAGGTCACGTGTCACTCTCTTTCATCATCATCACAGTGGCTAGGTGAGATGTTGACTACCTCGCCTGGTCTACAGGAGGTCACCTGTCACTCTCTCTTATCATCATCACGGTGGCTAGGTGAGATGTTGACTACCTCGCCTGGTCTACAGGAGGTCACCTGTCACTCTCTCTTATCATCATCACTGTGGCTAGGTGGAGATGTTGACTACCTCGCCTGGTCTATAGGAGGTCACGTGTCACTCTCTCCCATCATCATCATCATCACGGTGGCTAGGTGAGATGTTGACTACCTCGCCTGGTATACAGGAGGTCACGTGTCACTCTCTCTCATCATCATCATCAGTGGCTAGGTGAGATGTTGACTACCTCGCCTGGTATACAGGAGGTCACGTGTCACTCTCTCTCTCATCATCATCACGGTGGCTAGGTGAGATGTTGACTACCTCGCCTGGTCTACAGGAGGTCACGTGTCACTCTCTCTCATCATCATCATCACAGTGGCTAGGTGAGATGTTGACTACCTCGCCTGGTATACAGGAGGTCACGTGTCACTCTCTCTCATCATCATCATCATTAGAGTGGCTAGGTGAGATGTTGACTACCTCGCCTGGTCTACAGGAGGTCACGTGTCACTCTCTCTCATCATCATCACGGTGGCTAGGTGGAGATGTTGACTACCTCGCCTGGTCTACAGGAGGTCACGTGTCACTCTCATCATCATCACGGTGGCTAGGTGAGATGTTGACTACCTCGCCTGGTCTACAGGAGGTCACGTGTCACTCTCATCATCATCATCACGGTGGCTAGGTGAGATGTTGACTACCTCGCCTGGTATACAGGAGGTCACGTGTCACTCTCTCTCATCATCATCATCACGGTGGCTAGGTGAGATGTTGACTACCTCGCCTGGTATACAGGAGGTCACGTGTCACTCTCTCTCATCATCATCATGGTGGCTAGGTGAGATGTTGACTACCTCGCCTGGTCTACAGGAGGTCACGTGTCTCTCTCATCATCATCATGGTGGCTAGGTGAGATGTTGACTACCTCGCCTGGTATACAGGAGGTCACGTGTCACTCTCTCTCATCATCATCATGGTGGCTAGGTGAGATGTTGACTACCTCGCCTGGACTACAGGAGGTCACGTGTCACACTCTCTCTCATCATCATCACAGTGGCTAGGTGAGATGTTGACTACCTCGCCTGGTCTACAGGAGGTCACGTGTCACTCTCTCTCATCATCATCACGGTGGCTAGGTGGAGATGTTGACTACCTCGCCTGGTCTACAGGAGGTCACGTGTCACTCTCTCTCTCATCATCATCATCACAGTGGCTAGGTGAGATGTTGACTACCTCGCCTGGTCTACAGGAGGTCACGTGTCACTCTCTCTCATCATCATCACAGTGGCTAGGTGGAGATGTTGACTACCTCGCCTGGTCTACAGGAGGTCACGTGTCACTCTCTCTCATCATCATCACCACGGTGGCTAGGTGAGATGTTGACTACCTCGCCTGGTCTACAGGAGGTCGTGGGTTTAATCTTTGACCCTGACGATGCCTGCTGCTGCTGTATATTTGGAGTCTCTCTCGCTGTGATAGTAACTGCGTGGATTTATATAGACTACTATACACTACACTATACACTACTATACACTACTACACTATACACTACTATACACTACACTATACACTACTACTATACACTACACTACTGTACACTACACTACTGTACACTACTATACACTACTACTATACACCACTGCTATACACTACTATACTCTACACTACTATACATACTACACTACTATACACTACACTACTGTACACTACTATACATACTACACTACTATACATACTACACTACTATACACTACACTACTATACACTACACTACTATACACTACACTACTATACACTACACTAATATACACTACTATACACTACACTGCTATACACTAATATACACTACTACTATACACTACACTAATATACACTACACTACTATACACTACTGTACACTACTACTATACACTACACTACTATACACTATACTAATATACACTACTATACACTACACTGCTATACACTACACTCTACACACACTACTACACTATACACTACACTACTATACACTACATCACTATACACTACTACACTATACACTACTGTACACTACTACACTACTACACTATACACTACTACACTATACACTACTGTACACTACTAAACACTACTACTATACACCACTGCTATACACTACACTACTACTATACACTACTATACTCTACACTACTATACATACTACACTACTATACACTACACTACTGTACACTACTATACATACTACACTACTATACATACTACACTACTATACACTACACTACTATACACTACACTAATATACACTACTATACACTACACTGCTATACACTAATATACACTACTACTATACACTACACTAATATACACTACACTACTATACACTACTGTACACTACTACTATACTATACACTACACTACTATACACTACACTAATATACACTACTATACACTACACTGCTATACACTACACTCTACACACACTACTACACTATACACTACACTACTATACACTATGCATCACACTACTATACACTACTACACTATACACTACTACACTATACACTACTGTACACTACTACACTATACACTACTACACTATACACTACTGTACACTACTATACACACTACACTACTATACACTACACTGCTATACACTAATATACACTACACTCTACACTACTATACACACTACACTACTATACACTATGCATCACACTACTATACACTACATCACTATACACACCACTATACACTACTATACACTACATACTACACACTACTATACACCACTATATAAACTACCAAGTACTCTATAAACGACCACATTCGGTGAATGTTTACAAACTAATTGTTTTTACCAAACTCCCCCGGCTAGGCCTCGCCGATCTTTCCCATTCATTTCGTGAAGCCTGCCCCTTGCCTGAGTCGTCCGCCTTGCACGCCTCCACACGCCGACACTGCTATACACCGCTATCAATCAACTACTGCTATATAAACTACTATATAAACTACCAAGTACTCCATAAACGACCACATTCGGTGAATGTTTACAAACTAATTGTTTTTACCAAACTCCCGCGGCTAGGCCTCGCCGACCTTTCCCATTCATTTCGTGAAGCCTGCCCCTTGCCTGAATCGTCCGCCTTGCAAAATTAAACAACAAAAACAACCCCCTCCCTCTACCCACGGAGGGCTTTACACCACCGCCGACTTTACTGAGCGTTTACCAGGTCCGTAATTTGATGGGGTTTTTTTGTTGTTAGTTGCGACGTGAGGGCGAGGAGAGATTTTATGTTAAAATGTTTTTACCTCATTTCGATTGAAGCCGTTGAAAAGCAAATGGCGGCTTTGGGTGGAGGGGGGGGGGAATTTTCTCCGTTGCCCATGGTAACGGGGGGGTGGTGGGCGGGGCTGGTGGGAATCAATTCGTTGTTTGTTGATGATTCTTAAACGTACGGAATCGTTCGCGGCCGGTGTTGAAATCTACGGGATGAGGATCGATTCCCGATTAGAACTTGAATCGATTTTAGATTCGTAATCGACTCCGCCAACGACCATTGAAAACCCCCCCCACCGACGACAACGATCGGTTTCACTAAAAAATGACGGCATCGATTCATTAGGCAGTGGAGGATTCGATAACGGATCGAATCGTTCCACGGACGCGTTGAAAACCTACGGCGCTAGGATCGATCCTTCCTCTTACATTTTCGACTCCACCACCGAATCAATGGAAGCCCCTCCCACAATTGAACCTCATGGAAGGACCCGCCCCCTCATACCGGGCCATATTTATTTATTTATTTTGGTATAGCCCTGTGAGCCATTCGCCTCTTGAATCGTCTACAACCAGAACAGTTTTAAATATAAAACAATAAAAATATATTCTTCGTTCTTTGGGTAAAGTCACCACCACGTAGATAGGGAAAAAATAAAATACTAAAAATGTAAAACAATAAAATTATTATTCTTGGTTCTTTGGGTAAAGTCACCACCACGTAGATAGGGAAACAATAAAAATATAAAACAATAAAATTATTATTCTTGGTTCTTTGGGTAAAGTCACCACCACGTAGATAGGGAAAAAATAAAATAATAAAAATGTAAAACAATAAAATTATTATTCTTGGTTCTTTGGGTAAAGTCACCACGTAGATAGGGAAACAATAAAATAATAAAAATATAAAACAATAAAATTATTATTCTTGGTTCTTTGGGTAAAGTCACCACCACGTAGATAGGGAAAAAATAAAATTATAAAAATATAAAACAATAAAATTACCATTCTTGGTTCTTTGGGTAAAGTCACCACGTAGATAGGGAAACAATAAAATAATAAAAATATAAAACAATTAAATTATTATTCTTGGTTCTTTAGGTAAAGTCACCACGTAGATAGGGAAACAATAAAATAATAAAAATATAAAACAATTAAATTATTATTCTTGGTTCTTTGGGTAAAGTCACCACGTAGATAGGGAAACAATAAAATAACAAAAATATAAAACAATAAAATTATTATTCTTGGTTATTTCGGTAAAGTCACCACCACGTAGAAGGGAAACAATAAAATAATAAAAATATAAAACAATAAAATTATCATTCTTGGTAGTTTCGTTAAAGTCACCACGTAGATAGGGAAACAATAAAATAATAATTCTGGGCTTAGCAATCATTGGAAGGATTTGATAAACCATTTCGGGTCTTAATTGATTGTTCACGTTTACGGTGGCTTTCAGACCGCACCCATTATTTTCGTCTCCCCCCTCCTCTTTTCCGAACATAGATGGACTCGTCCATCTGAACATAGATGGACTCGTCCGTCTGAACATAGATGGACTCGTCCGTGTGAACACAGATGGACTCGTCCATCTAAACACAGATGGACTCGTCCATCTGAACACAGATGGATTCGTCCGTCTGAACGCAGATGGACTCGTCCGTCTGAACGCAGATGGACTCGTCCGTCTGAACGCAGATGGGCTCGTCCGTCTGAACGCAGATGGACTCGTCCGTCTGAACGCAGATGGACTCGTCCGTCTGAACGCAGATGGACCCGTCCATCTGAACACAGATGGGCTCGTCCATCTGAACATAGATGGACTCGTCCATCTGAACACAGATGGGCTCGTCCATCTGAACACAGATGGACTCGTCCATCTGAACACAGATGGACTCTTCCATCTGAACACAGATGAACTCGTCCGTCTGAACACAGATGGACTCGTCCGTCTGAACACAGATGAACTCGTCCGTCTGAACACAGATGGACTCGTCCGTCTGAACACAGATGGACTCGTCCGTCTGAACACAGATGGACTCGTCCGTCTGAACACAGATGGACTCGTCCGTCTGAACACAGATGGACTCGTCCGTCTGAACACAGATGGACTCTTCCATCTGAACACAGATGAACTCGTCCGTCTGAACACAGATGGACTCGTCCGTCTGAACACAGATGAACTCGTCCGTCTGAACACAGATGGACTCGTCCATCTGAACACAGATGGACTCGTCCATCTGAACACAGATGGGCTCGTCCATCTGAACACAGATGGGCTCGTCCGTCTGAACACAGATGGACTCGTCCGTCTGAACACAGATGGACTCGTCCATCTGAACACAGATGGGCTCGTCCATCTGAACACAGATGGACTCGTCCATCTGAACACAGATGGACTCTTCCATCTGAACACAGATGGACTCGTCCATCTGAACACAGATGGACTCGTACGTCTTAACACAGATGGACTCGTCCGTCTGAACACAGATGGACTCGTCCATTGGAACATAGATGGACTCGTCCGTCTGAACATAGATGGACTCGCCCGTCTGAACATATATGGACTCGTCCGTCTGAACACAGATGGACTCGTCCATCTGAACATAGATGGACTAGTCCGTCTGAACACAGATGGACTCGTCCGTCTGAACACAGATGGACTCGTCCGTCTGAACACAGATGGACTCATCCGTCTGAACACAGATGGACTCGTCCATCTGAACGCAGATGGACTCGTCCGTCTGAACGCAGATGGACTCGTCCGTCTGAACGCAGATGGACTCGTCCATCTGAACGTAGATGGACTCGTCCATCTGAACACAGATGGGCTCGTCCATCTGAACACAGATGGACTCGTCCGCCTGAACACAGATGGACTCATATTCTTAGTTTTTTCGGTAAAGTCACGTTGAAGAGAAACAACAAAATAACAAAATATAAAAAAAAAAAAACAATAAAAAATTCTCACGACGTTTCGACCATAACTCAAACGGTCATCATCAGGTGTGTCGGTTTGCATAAATTTATTTTGAAAACGGCATATTTATTTATATATATAAAAATAACGTTTGCGTCACGCGCAACGATGGCAGTTTGCCAGGACTAGTCCATCTATTTTTTGAAAAGAGGAGGGGGGAGACGAAATTTGTTTTTATGTATGCTGTCTGAAAGGCACTGTAAGCGTGAACAATCAATCAAGAACTGAAATGATTTATCAAATCTTTCCAATGATTGCTAAGATAGAATCCATCTTCTCGGTTGAAATTGTCTCTGTGTTTGTATATGTGGATAGCCTCATGAACGAATCTCTCATGGAAGCCAGATGGCTTACAAAGAACCTCCGTCTTGGAAAAGTCAATGGCATGTGAGCCTACTGAATTAGAACAATGATCTGCTACGGCCGAGGTGTTGGTCCTACCGTGTTTAAGGTCTGCTTTATGTTCACGAATGCGGTCCGAGATATGGCGTTTGGTTTCTCCAATGTAACTACTACCACAGAGGCAACTTAGTTTGTAGACACCAGGGTATTGTATGTCCGGAATCACATCTTTTACAGACGGAACCAGATCACGGATTTTATGTAATGTGTTGAAACGGACCTGGATCTTGTGTTTATTCAAGATTTTGGAGATCTTTTTTGTGATCCCAGCAATGTAGGGTAAAGTGATGGTTTTGAAAGGCTCCTCAAGAGGGTTCTTCTTCATGGTTTGAGTGATAGCTTTGCGGATTGTATAGTCGGAGTAACCATTAGCCCTAAGAGCTTGGTGTACGTGCTTGAGTTCACTGCTTATGTGTTCCTGGTCGGATATGCATTGGGCTCTATGATACAGAGTCTTGATGAGAGAATTCTTCTGTGATGGATGGTGGTGGGAATCCGGTTTCAGATAAGCATCCGTATGGGTAGCTTTCCTGTAGACAGAGTGGCTCATTGAACCATCAGGTCTCTTTTTAATTAGGACATCCAAAAAAAGGTATCTTGCCATCTATTTCGACTTCCATGGTAAATCTGATGGCTGGGTGTATGGAATTGATGTGGTCGAAGAATTTGTCTAGAGCAGGCCGGCCATGTGGCCAGATGACAAAAGTGTCATCCACGTACCTCTTCCATAAGGTTGGGCGCAGAGTGGCAGTCTGGATGGCGTCAGTCTCAAATTTCTCCATGAAAATGTTAGCTATAACTGGAGAAAGGGGGGAGCCCATTGGGGTGCCCTCAGTTTGTTTGTAGAAAGTTCCATTCCAAGTGAAGTATGTATTGGTTAAACAGTGTCTCACCAGGGGGGGTACCTCAGTGTTTAGTCCTTGATGAACCAAGTCTTCAATGATTGCAATGGTGTCAGGTACAGGAACCTTGGTGAATAAGGAAACTACATCAAAACTGACAAGCAGGTCGTCTGGGGACAGGGAAATACCCTTGATTGTTGATACCAGGTGAGTAGAATTTTGTACCGCAGAGGTGGTCTTTCCAGTGAAAGGACGCAGGATTTCAGACAAAAAACGAGCTAGTTTGTAGGTGGGGGAGCTGATAGTAGAGACTATGGGACGAAGAGGTGTATCAACTTTATGTATTTTTGGTAAGCCGTATAATCTTGGTGGCCTGGCAGCAGAAGGTTTCAACGAAAACTGTTTAGATTGATCAATTAATGCGGTTGAATCAGAAATTATTTTGTTGGTTTGTGTGACGAGGCTGTTGGTGGGATCTCTTTTTATTTTTGTATAACTACCATCGTCGAGTAATTCTTTAATTTTGTTGTTGTATTCTATTTTATCCATGATAACAGTAGCATTGCCTTTGTCAGCTGAGAGAACTACAATATCATTCCTCTTTTTTAATTTATATAATTCAAAACGCTCATCTTTGCTGAGGTTGCTAGCTGGCATCTTAGCGTTTTTGAGGGTTGCAGCGATTTCAGATCTTGCTACGTCTGCAGCGATGTGACCCAGGCCCCTGAGAGCAACGTCTACTTGGGCAATTATATCATTAACTGGTATGTGTTTAGGTGTGACTGCAAAGTTTAGACCTTTAGCTAAAACGGATTTCAGACCATCGGAAATAGAACTGTTACTGCGATTAATTACGACTTTATTAACGTCTAACTTTTTGGTGTGTGGGTCCGGTCTTTTGTTTAAGAGGAGGTTAAATTTGGAAATCAGGTTTTCCTTACATTTGGTCGACATAGTAGCAGCTGAAGAGGCAGTCATATTGTCTACATGTTCCCAATCCGATGTGGACATTATTGCCGTCAATGATAAGTGTGATTTGTAGAGTGTCTTGTCTAACTGATCTAGTTCTGTGCGTATAAGTCTGATTTTTTCTGAGATAAGAGCTAAGCTAGTTTTGAAAAGAATTCGTTTCGCATTAGAAGAAGTTACAGTAGCAGAGGTGAGTGTAAATGCGATTGGTATTACCCCAGAGTCGCGGCATCTCTTCAGGAAGGTGAGAGACTCGATCAGCTGAGCTTTCTTATCCCGGAGTTTGTTGAAAGATCTTAAAGTTATGTGAAAACCCTCCCCGTAGAGGCGATTAAATTTTGATTTAAAGCTTTCGTGACTGCAGTAATTCATATTCTTAGTTTTTTCGGTAAAGTCACGTTGAAGAGAAACAACAAAATAACAAAATATATATAAAACAATAAAAAAAAAAATTCTCACGACGTTTCGACCATAACTCAAACGGTCATCATCAGGTGTGTCGGTTTGCATAAATTTATTTTGAAAACGGCATATTTATTTATATATATAAAAATAACGTTTGCGTCACGCGCAACGATGGCAGTTTGCCAGGACTAGTCCATCTATTTTTTGAAAAGAGGAGGGGGGAGACGAAATTTGTTTTTATGTATGCTGTCTGAAAGGCACTGTAAGCGTGAACAATCAATCAAGAACTGAAATGATTTATCAAATCTTTCCAATGATTGCTAAGATAGAATCCATCTTCTCGGTTGAAATTGTCTCTGTGTTTGTATATGTGGATAGCCTCATGAACGAATCTCTCATGGAAGCCAGATGGCTTACAAAGAACCTCCGTCTTGGAAAAGTCAATGGCATGTGAGCCTACTGAATTAGAACAATGATCTGCTACGGCCGAGGTGTTGGTCCTACCGTGTTTAAGGTCTGCTTTATGTTCACGAATGCGGTCCGAGATATGGCGTTTGGTTTCTCCAATGTAACTACTACCACAGAGGCAACTTAGTTTGTAGACACCAGGGTATTGTATGTCCGGAATCACATCTTTTACAGACGGAACCAGATCACGGATTTTATGTAATGTGTTGAAACGGACCTGGATCTTGTGTTTATTCAAGATTTTGGAGATCTTTTTTGTGATCCCAGCAATGTAGGGTAAAGTGATGGTTTTGAAAGGCTCCTCAAGAGGGTTCTTCTTCATGGTTTGAGTGATAGCTTTGCGGATTGTATAGTCGGAGTAACCATTAGCCCTAAGAGCTTGGTGTACGTGCTTGAGTTCACTGCTTATGTGTTCCTGGTCGGATATGCATTGGGCTCTATGATACAGAGTCTTGATGAGAGAATTCTTCTGTGATGGATGGTGGTGGGAATCCGGTTTCAGATAAGCATCCGTATGGGTAGCTTTCCTGTAGACAGAGTGGCTCATTGAACCATCAGGTCTCTTTTTAATTAGGACATCCAAAATCTTGAATAAACACAAGATCCAGGTCCGTTTCAACACATTACATAAAATCCGTGATCTGGTTCCGTCTGTAAAAGATGTGATTCCGGACATACAATACCCTGGTGTCTACAAACTAAGTTGCCTCTGTGGTAGTAGTTACATTGGAGAAACCAAACGCCATATCTCGGACCGCATTCGTGAACATAAAGCAGACCTTAAACACGGTAGGACCAACACCTCGGCCGTAGCAGATCATTGTTCTAATTCAGTAGGCTCACATGCCATTGACTTTTCCAAGACGGAGGTTCTTTGTAAGCCATCTGGCTTCCATGAGAGATTCGTTCATGAGGCTATCCACATATACAAACACAGAGACAATTTCAACCGAGAAGATGGATTCTATCTTAGCAATCATTGGAAAGATTTGATAAATCATTTCAGTTCTTGATTGATTGTTCACGCTTACAGTGCCTTTCAGACAGCATACATAAAAACAAATTTCGTCTCCCCCCTCCTCTTTTCAAAAAATAGATGGACTAGTCCTGGCAAACTGCCATCGTTGCGCGTGACGCAAACGTTATTTTTATATATATAAATAAATATGCCGTTTTCAAAATAAATTTATGCAAACCGACACACCTGATGATGACCGTTTGAGTTATGGTCGAAACGTCGTGAGAATTTTTTATTGTTTTTTTTTTTTATATTTTGTTATTTTGTTGTTTCTCTTCAACGTGACTTTACCGAAAAAACTAAGAATATGAATTACTGCAGTCACGAAAGCTTTAAATCAAAATTTAATCGCCTCTACGGGGAGGGTTTTCACATAACTTTAAGATCTTTCAACAAACTCCGGGATAAGAAAGCTCAGCTGATCGAGTCTCTCACCTTCCTGAAGAGATGCCGCGACTCTGGGGTAATACCAATCGCATTTACACTCACCTCTGCTACTGTAACTTCTTCTAATGCGAAACGAATTCTTTTCAAAACTAGCTTAGCTCTTATCTCAGAAAAAATCAGACTTATACGCACAGAACTAGATCAGTTAGACAAGACACTCTACAAATCACACTTATCATTGACGGCAATAATGTCCACATCGGATTGGGAACATGTAGACAATATGACTGCCTCTTCAGCTGCTACTATGTCGACCAAATGTAAGGAAAACCTGATTTCCAAATTTAACCTCCTCTTAAACAAAAGACCGGACCCACACACCAAAAAGTTAGACGTTAATAAAGTCGTAATTAATCGCAGTAACAGTTCTATTTCCGATGGTCTGAAATCCGTTTTAGCTAAAGGTCTAAACTTTGCAGTCACACCTAAACACATACCAGTTAATGATATAATTGCCCAAGTAGACGTTGCTCTCAGGGGCCTGGGTCACATCGCTGCAGACGTAGCAAGATCTGAAATCGCTGCAACCCTCAAAAACGCTAAGATGCCAGCTAGCAACCTCAGCAAAGATGAGCGTTTTGAATTATATAAATTAAAAAAGAGGAATGATATTGTAGTTCTCTCAGCTGACAAAGGCAATGCTACTGTTATCATGGATAAAATAGAATACAACAACAAAATTAAAGAATTACTCGACGATGGTAGTTATACAAAAATAAAAAGAGATCCCACCAACAGCCTCGTCACACAAACCAACAAAATAATTTCTGATTCAACCGCATTAATTGATCAATCTAAACAGTTTTCGTTGAAACCTTCTGCTGCCAGGCCACCAAGATTATACGGCTTACCAAAAATACATAAAGTTGATACACCTCTTCGTCCCATAGTCTCTACTATCAGCTCCCCCACCTACAAACTAGCTCGTTTTTTGTCTGAAATCCTGCGTCCTTTCACTGGAAAGACCACCTCTGCGGTACAAAATTCTACTCACCTGGTATCAACAATCAAGGGTATTTCCCTGTCCCCAGACGACCTGCTTGTCAGTTTTGATGTAGTTTCCTTATTCACCAAGGTTCCTGTACCTGACACCATTGCAATCATTGAAGACTTGGTTCATCAAGGACTAAACACTGAGGTACCCCCCCTGGTGAGACACTGTTTAACCAATACATACTTCACTTGGAATGGAACTTTCTACAAACAAACTGAGGGCACCCCAATGGGCTCCCCCCTTTCTCCAGTTATAGCTAACATTTTCATGGAGAAATTTGAGACTGACGCCATCCAGACTGCCACTCTGCGCCCAACCTTATGGAAGAGGTACGTGGATGACACTTTTGTCATCTGGCCACATGGCCGGCCTGCTCTAGACAAATTCTTCGACCACATCAATTCCATACACCCAGCCATCAGATTTACCATGGAAGTCGAAATAGATGGCAAGATACCTTTTTTTGGATGTCCTAATTAAAAAGAGACCTGATGGTTCAATGAGCCACTCTGTCTACAGGAAAGCTACCCATACGGATGCTTATCTGAAACCGGATTCCCACCACCATCCATCACAGAAGAATTCTCTCATCAAGACTCTGTATCATAGAGCCCAATGCATATCCGACCAGGAACACATAAGCAGTGAACTCAAGCACGTACACCAAGCTCTTAGGGCTAATGGTTACTCCGACTATACAATCCGCAAAGCTATCACTCAAACCATGAAGAAGAACCCTCTTGAGGAGCCTTTCAAAACCATCACTTTACCCTACATTGCTGGGATCACAAAAAAGATCTCCAAAATCTTGAATAAACACAAGATCCAGGTCCGTTTCAACACATTACATAAAATCCGTGATCTGGTTCCGTCTGTAAAAGATGTGATTCCGGACATACAATACCCTGGTGTCTACAAACTAAGTTGCCTCTGTGGTAGTAGTTACATTGGAGAAACCAAACGCCATATCTCGGACCGCATTCGTGAACATAAAGCAGACCTTAAACACGGTAGGACCAACACCTCGGCCGTAGCAGATCATTGTTCTAATTCAGTAGGCTCACATGCCATTGACTTTTCCAAGACGGAGGTTCTTTGTAAGCCATCTGGCTTCCATGAGAGATTCGTTCATGAGGCTATCCACATATACAAACACAGAGACAATTTCAACCGAGAAGATGGATTCTATCTTAGCAATCATTGGAAAGATTTGATAAATCATTTCAGTTCTTGATTGATTGTTCACGCTTACAGTGCCTTTCAGACAGCATACATAAAAACAAATTTCGTCTCCCCCCTCCTCTTTTCAAAAAATAGATGGACTAGTCCTGGCAAACTGCCATCGTTGCGCGTGACGCAAACGTTATTTTTATATATATAAATAAATATGCCGTTTTCAAAATAAATTTATGCAAACCGACACACCTGATGATGACCGTTTGAGTTATGGTCGAAACGTCGTGAGAATTTTTTATTGTTTTTTTTTTTTATATTTTGTTATTTTGTTGTTTCTCTTCAACGTGACTTTACCGAAAAAACTAAGAATATGAATTACTGCAGTCACGAAAGCTTTAAATCAAAATTTAATCGCCTCTACGGGGAGGGTTTTCACATAACTTTAAGATCTTTCAACAAACTCCGGGATAAGAAAGCTCAGCTGATCGAGTCTCTCACCTTCCTGAAGAGATGCCGCGACTCTGGGGTAATACCAATCGCATTTACACTCACCTCTGCTACTGTAACTTCTTCTAATGCGAAACGAATTCTTTTCAAAACTAGCTTAGCTCTTATCTCAGAAAAAATCAGACTTATACGCACAGAACTAGATCAGTTAGACAAGACACTCTACAAATCACACTTATCATTGACGGCAATAATGTCCACATCGGATTGGGAACATGTAGACAATATGACTGCCTCTTCAGCTGCTACTATGTCGACCAAATGTAAGGAAAACCTGATTTCCAAATTTAACCTCCTCTTAAACAAAAGACCGGACCCACACACCAAAAAGTTAGACGTTAATAAAGTCGTAATTAATCGCAGTAACAGTTCTATTTCCGATGGTCTGAAATCCGTTTTAGCTAAAGGTCTAAACTTTGCAGTCACACCTAAACACATACCAGTTAATGATATAATTGCCCAAGTAGACGTTGCTCTCAGGGGCCTGGGTCACATCGCTGCAGACGTAGCAAGATCTGAAATCGCTGCAACCCTCAAAAACGCTAAGATGCCAGCTAGCAACCTCAGCAAAGATGAGCGTTTTGAATTATATAAATTAAAAAAGAGGAATGATATTGTAGTTCTCTCAGCTGACAAAGGCAATGCTACTGTTATCATGGATAAAATAGAATACAACAACAAAATTAAAGAATTACTCGACGATGGTAGTTATACAAAAATAAAAAGAGATCCCACCAACAGCCTCGTCACACAAACCAACAAAATAATTTCTGATTCAACCGCATTAATTGATCAATCTAAACAGTTTTCGTTGAAACCTTCTGCTGCCAGGCCACCAAGATTATACGGCTTACCAAAAATACATAAAGTTGATACACCTCTTCGTCCCATAGTCTCTACTATCAGCTCCCCCACCTACAAACTAGCTCGTTTTTTGTCTGAAATCCTGCGTCCTTTCACTGGAAAGACCACCTCTGCGGTACAAAATTCTACTCACCTGGTATCAACAATCAAGGGTATTTCCCTGTCCCCAGACGACCTGCTTGTCAGTTTTGATGTAGTTTCCTTATTCACCAAGGTTCCTGTACCTGACACCATTGCAATCATTGAAGACTTGGTTCATCAAGGACTAAACACTGAGGTACCCCCCCTGGTGAGACACTGTTTAACCAATACATACTTCACTTGGAATGGAACTTTCTACAAACAAACTGAGGGCACCCCAATGGGCTCCCCCCTTTCTCCAGTTATAGCTAACATTTTCATGGAGAAATTTGAGACTGACGCCATCCAGACTGCCACTCTGCGCCCAACCTTATGGAAGAGGTACGTGGATGACACTTTTGTCATTTGGCCACATGGCCGGCCTGCTCTAGACAAATTCTTCGACCACATCAATTCCATACACCCAGCCATCAGATTTACCATGGAAGTCGAAATAGATGGCAAGATACCTTTTTTGGATGTCCTAATTAAAAAGAGACCTGATGGTTCAATGAGCCACTCTGTCTACAGGAAAGCTACCCATACGGATGCTTATCTGAAACCGGATTCCCACCACCATCCATCACAGAAGAATTCTCTCATCAAGACTCTGTATCATAGAGCCCAATGCATATCCGACCAGGAACACATAAGCAGTGAACTCAAGCACGTACACCAAGCTCTTAGGGCTAATGGTTACTCCGACTATACAATCCGCAAAGCTATCACTCAAACCATGAAGAAGAACCCTCTTGAGGAGCCTTTCAAAACCATCACTTTACCCTACATTGCTGGGATCACAAAAAAGATCTCCAAAATCTTGAATAAACACAAGATCCAGGTCCGTTTCAACACATTACATAAAATCCGTGATCTGGTTCCGTCTGTAAAAGATGTGATTCCGGACATACAATACCCTGGTGTCTACAAACTAAGTTGCCTCTGTGGTAGTAGTTACATTGGAGAAACCAAACGCCATATCTCGGACCGCATTCGTGAACATAAAGCAGACCTTAAACACGGTAGGACCAACACCTCGGCCGTAGCAGATCATTGTTCTAATTCAGTAGGCTCACATGCCATTGACTTTTCCAAGACGGAGGTTCTTTGTAAGCCATCTGGCTTCCATGAGAGATTCGTTCATGAGGCTATCCACATATACAAACACAGAGACAATTTCAACCGAGAAGATGGATTCTATCTTAGCAATCATTGGAAAGATTTGATAAATCATTTCAGTTCTTGATTGATTGTTCACGCTTACAGTGCCTTTCAGACAGCATACATAAAAACAAATTTCGTCTCCCCCCTCCTCTTTTCAAAAAATAGATGGACTAGTCCTGGCAAACTGCCATAGTTGCGCGTGACGCAAACGTTATTTTTATATATATAAATAAATATGCCGTTTTCAAAATAAATTTATGCAAACCGACACACCTGATGATGACCGTTTGAGTTATGGTCGAAACGTCGTGAGAATTTTTTTTTTTTTTTTTTATATATTTTGTTATTTTGTTGTTTCTCTTCAACGTGACTTTACCGAAAAAACTAAGAATATGAATTACTGCAGTCACGAAAGCTTTAAATCAAAATTTAATCGCCTCTACGGGGAGGGTTTTCACATAACTTTAAGATCTTTCAACAAACTCCGGGATAAGAAAGCTCAGCTGATCGAGTCTCTCACCTTCCTGAAGAGATGCCGCGACTCTGGGGTAATACCAATCGCATTTACACTCACCTCTGCTACTGTAACTTCTTCTAATGCGAAACGAATTCTTTTCAAAACTAGCTTAGCTCTTATCTCAGAAAAAATCAGACTTATACGCACAGAACTAGATCAGTTAGACAAGACACTCTACAAATCACACTTATCATTGACGGCAATAATGTCCACATCGGATTGGGAACATGTAGACAATATGACTGCCTCTTCAGCTGCTACTATGTCGACCAAATGTAAGGAAAACCTGATTTCCAAATTTAACCTCCTCTTAAACAAAAGACCGGACCCACACACCAAAAAGTTAGACGTTAATAAAGTCGTAATTAATCGCAGTAACAGTTCTATTTCCGATGGTCTGAAATCCGTTTTAGCTAAAGGTCTAAACTTTGCAGTCACACCTAAACACATACCAGTTAATGATATAATTGCCCAAGTAGACGTTGCTCTCAGGGGCCTGGGTCACATCGCTGCAGACGTAGCAAGATCTGAAATCGCTGCAACCCTCAAAAACGCTAAGATGCCAGCTAGCAACCTCAGCAAAGATGAGCGTTTTGAATTATATAAATTAAAAAAGAGGAATGATATTGTAGTTCTCTCAGCTGACAAAGGCAATGCTACTGTTATCATGGATAAAATAGAATACAACAACAAAATTAAAGAATTACTCGACGATGGTAGTTATACAAAAATAAAAAGAGATCCCACCAACAGCCTCGTCACACAAACCAACAAAATAATTTCTGATTCAACCGCATTAATTGATCAATCTAAACAGTTTTCGTTGAAACCTTCTGCTGCCAGGCCACCAAGATTATACGGCTTACCAAAAATACATAAAGTTGATACACCTCTTCGTCCCATAGTCTCTACTATCAGCTCCCCCACCTACAAACTAGCTCGTTTTTTGTCTGAAATCCTGCGTCCTTTCACTGGAAAGACCACCTCTGCGGTACAAAATTCTACTCACCTGGTATCAACAATCAAGGGTATTTCCCTGTCCCCAGACGACCTGCTTGTCAGTTTTGATGTAGTTTCCTTATTCACCAAGGTTCCTGTACCTGACACCATTGCAATCATTGAAGACTTGGTTCATCAAGGACTAAACACTGAGGTACCCCCCCTGGTGAGACACTGTTTAACCAATACATACTTCACTTGGAATGGAACTTTCTACAAACAAACTGAGGGCACCCCAATGGGCTCCCCCCTTTCTCCAGTTATAGCTAACATTTTCATGGAGAAATTTGAGACTGACGCCATCCAGACTGCCACTCTGCGCCCAACCTTATGGAAGAGGTACGTGGATGACACTTTTGTCATTTGGCCACATGGCCGGCCTGCTCTAGACAAATTCTTCGACCACATCAATTCCATACACCCAGCCATCAGATTTACCATGGAAGTCGAAATAGATGGCAAGATACCTTTTTTGGATGTCCTAATTAAAAAGAGACCTGATGGTTCAATGAGCCACTCTGTCTACAGGAAAGCTACCCATACGGATGCTTATCTGAAACCGGATTCCCACCACCATCCATCACAGAAGAATTCTCTCATCAAGACTCTGTATCATAGAGCCCAATGCATATCCGACCAGGAACACATAAGCAGTGAACTCAAGCACGTACACCAAGCTCTTAGGGCTAATGGTTACTCCGACTATACAATCCGCAAAGCTATCACTCAAACCATGAAGAAGAACCCTCTTGAGGAGCCTTTCAAAACCATCACTTTACCCTACATTGCTGGGATCACAAAAAAGATCTCCAAAATCTTGAATAAACACAAGATCCAGGTCCGTTTCAACACATTACATAAAATCCGTGATCTGGTTCCGTCTGTAAAAGATGTGATTCCGGACATACAATACCCTGGTGTCTACAAACTAAGTTGCCTCTGTGGTAGTAGTTACATTGGAGAAACCAAACGCCATATCTCGGACCGCATTCGTGAACATAAAGCAGACCTTAAACACGGTAGGACCAACACCTCGGCCGTAGCAGATCATTGTTCTAATTCAGTAGGCTCACATGCCATTGACTTTTCCAAGACGGAGGTTCTTTGTAAGCCATCTGGCTTCCATGAGAGATTCGTTCATGAGGCTATCCACATATACAAACACAGAGACAATTTCAACCGAGAAGATGGATTCTATCTTAGCAATCATTGGAAAGATTTGATAAATCATTTCAGTTCTTGATTGATTGTTCACGCTTACAGTGCCTTTCAGACAGCATACATAAAAACAAATTTCGTCTCCCCCCTCCTCTTTTCAAAAAATAGATGGACTAGTCCTGGCAAACTGCCATCGTTGCGCGTGACGCAAACGTTATTTTTATATATATAAATAAATATGCCGTTTTCAAAATAAATTTATGCAAACCGACACACCTGATGATGACCGTTTGAGTTATGGTCGAAACGTCGTGAGAATTTTTTATTTTTTTTTTTATATATTTTGTTATTTTGTTGTTTCTCTTCAACGTGACTTTACCGAAAAAACTAAGAATATGAATTACTGCAGTCACGAAAGCTTTAAATCAAAACAGATGGACTCGTCCGTCTGAACACAGATGGACTCGTCCATCTGAACACAGATGGACTCGTCCATCTGAACACAGATGGACTCGTCCGTCTGAACACAGATGGACTCGTCCGTCTGAACACAGATGGACTCGTCCGTCTGAACACAGATGGACTCGTCCGTCTGAACATAGATGGACTCGTCCATCTGAACATAAAAATAAAACGCCACTTTTTTCAAAATTTCTTGCTGTGGTTTTCACACCTGATGATGATTGCTTCTTGTGTTGCAGTCGAAACGTCGTGAGAATTTTATTGTTTTATGTTTTTAAATTATTTTATTGTTTCCCTATCTACGTGGTGGTGACTTTACCGAAAGAACCAAGAATAATAATTTTATTGTTTTATATTTTTATTATTTTATTGTTTCCCTATCTACGTGGTGGTGACTTTACCCAAAGAACCAAGAATAATAATTGTATTGTTTTATATTTTTATTATTTTATTGTTTCCCTATCTACGTGGTGGTGACTTTACCCAAAGAACCAAGAATAATAATTTTATTGTTTTATATTTTTATTATTTTATTGTTTCCCTTCTACGTGGTGGTGACTTTACCCAAAGAACCAAGAATAAACATTTTATTGTTTTATATTTTTATTATTTTATTGTTTCCCTTCTACGTGGTGGTGACTTTACCCAAAGAACCAAGAATAATAATTTTATTGTTTTATATTTTTATTATTTTATTGTTTCCCTTCAACGTGGTGGTGACTTTACCCAAAGAACCAAGAATAATAATTTTATTGTTTTATATTTTTATTATTTTATTGTTTCCCTTCTACGTGGTGGTGACTTTACCTAAAGAACCAAGAATAATAATTTTATTGTTTTATATTTTTATTATTTTATTGTTTCCCTTCAACGTGGTGGTGACTTTACCCAAAGAACCAAGAACAATAATTAGTATTGTTTCATATTTTTTTAGTTTATTTTACTGTTTAACCTATCTACGCATTGGTGACTTTACCCAATGAACCAAGAATATAAATCCCTGCAGTCACAAAAAACCCTAAATCAAAATCCATACAATACTGCTGCTACGCAGGTAAAGTATTGTACATGTCGCGCGTGACAATGCCAATACACGTGTGGTGATAACTCCATCGCGACATTCCAGGCGTGCACAGATCTGTCTTGTTCTTTTGACACACCCAGTCTCAACATCGTTGGAACATATCAAAGACGTTCACCCTGGGACTCCGAGCGTTCAAATAAGAGATTGAGCGAGTGGGTGAGTGGGTGTGTGGGTGAGTGAGTGGGTGAGTGAGTGGGTGAGTGGGTGGGTGAGTGGGTGAGTGAGTGGGTGAGTGGGTGGGTGAGTGAGTGGGTGAGTGGGTGGGTGAGTGGGTGAGTGAGTGAGTGGGTGAGTGAGTGGGTGGGTGAGTGAGTGGGTGAGTGAGTGGGTGAGTGGGTGTGTGGGTGAGTGGGTGGGTGAGTGGGTGAGTGGGTGGGTGAGTGAGTGGGTGGGTGAGTGAGTGAGTGGGTGAGTGGGTGGGTGAGTGAGTGAGTGGGTGAGTGAGTGGGTGAGTTGGTGGGTGAGTGGGTGGGTGAGTGAGTGGGTGGGTGAGTGGGTGAGTGGATGGGTGAGTGAGTGGGTGGGTGAGTGAGTGAGTGGGTGAGTGAGTGGGTGGGTGAGTGAGTGGGTGAGTGGTGAGTGAGTGGGTGGGTGAGTGGGTGAGTGAGTGAGTGGGTGTGTGAGTGAGTGGGTGGGTGAGTGGGTGGGTGAGTGAGTGAGTGGGTGAGTGGGTGGGTGAGTGAGTGGGTGGGTGAGTGAGTGAGTGGTGAGTGAGTGAGTGGGTGAGTGAGTGGGTGGGTGTGTGGGTGAGTGGGTGGGTGAGTGGGTGGGTGAGTGGGTGGGTGAATGGGTGAGTGGTTGAGTGGGTGGGTGAGTGGGTGAGTAAATGGGTGAGTGGTTGAGTGGGTGGGTGAATGGGTGTGTGAGTAGGTGCACCTAGTCTGGCACCTGCTGTGTATGTCACGTGACCTCCTCCTGGTGTCTGTTTTTGTGTGTGTGTCTGTGTGTGAGTCTGTGTGTGTCTGTGTGTGAGTCTGTTTGTGTGTGAGTCTCTTTGTGTGTGTCTGTGTTTGTCTGTGTGTGTCTATGTGTGTCTGTGTGTGTGTCTAAGTCTGTGTGTGTGAGTCTGCTTGTGTGTGTCTGTGTGTGTCTCTGTGTGTCTGTGTGCGAGTCTCTGTGTGTGTCTGTGTGCGTGTCTCTGTGCGTGTCTCTGTGCGTGTCTCTGTGCATGTCTGTGTGTGTCTCTGTGTGTCTGTGTGTGTCTCTGTGTCTGAGTCTCTGTGTGTCTGCGTGTGAGTCTCTGTGTGTGTGAGTCTCTGTGTGTGTCTGTGTGTGAGTCGTTGTGTGTCTGTGTGTGAGTCTCTGTGTGTCTGTGTGAGTCTCTGTGTGTGTCTGTGTGTGAGTCTCTGTGTGTGTCTGTGTGTCTCTGTGTGAGTGTCTGTGTGTGTGAGTCTCTGTGTGTCTGTGAGTCTCTGTGTGTCTGTGTGTGAGTCTCTGTGTGTGTCTGTGTGTGAGTCTCTGTGTGTGTCTGTGTGTGAGTCTCTGTGTGTCTGTGTGTGAGTCTCTGTGTGTGTGTCTCTGTGTGTGTCTGTGTGTGTGTCTGTGTGTGTGTGTCTGTGTGTGAGTCTGTGTTTGTGTGTCTCTGTGTGTGTGTCTGTGTGTGTCTGTGTGTCTGTGTGTGTGTCTGTGTGTGTGTGTCTGTGTGTGTGTGTCTGTGTGTGTGTGTGTCTGTGTGTGTGTCTGTGTGTGTGTGTGAGTCTCTGTGTTTGTGAGTCTCTGTGTGTGTGTGTCACTGTGTGTGTGTCTCTGTGTGTGTCTGTGTGTGTGTCACTGTGTGTGTGTCACTGTGTGTGTGTGTCTGTGTGTCTGTGTGTGTGTGTCTGTGTGTGTGCCACTCTTTCATTGACAACTCAGAGAAGTCGGATTGGGAATGATTAATAGAATGTTTTTTATTTCACAAGGTGACACACAGACACAGACAGACACACACACAGACACAAACAGACACAAACACACGCACAAACACACACAGACACACACACACACAGACACACAAACACACACAGACAGACACACACACACAGACAAACACAGACACACACACACAGACACACACACACATAGACACACACACAGACACACAGACACACACACAGACACACACACAATGCAAAGTGACATCTTGCCTGTCTGTCCTGTCTCTGTGTGTCTCTGTGTGTGTCTCTGTGTGTGTCTCTGTGTGTGTCTCTGTGTGTGTCTCTGTGTGTGTCTGTCTCTGTGTGTGTGTCTCTGTGTGTGTTTCTGTGTGTGTCTATGTGTGTCTCTGTGTGTCTCTGTGTGTGTGTCTCTGTGTGTGTCTCTGTGTGTGTCTCTGTTTCTCTATGTGCTTCTGTGTGTGTCTCTCTGTGTGTGTCTCTGTGTGAGTGTCTCTGTGTGTGTGTCTGTGTGTGTGTCTCTGTGTGTGTGTCTCTGTGTGTGTTTCTGTGTGTGTCTGTGTGTGTCTCTGTGTGTGTCTCTGTGTGTGTGTCTGTGTGAGTGTCTCTGTGTGTGTCTGTGTGTGTGTCTCTGTGTGTCTCTGTGAGTGTGTCTCTGTGTGTGTGTCTGTGTGTGTGTCTCTATGTGTGTCTCTGTGTGTGTGTCTCTGTGTGTGTCTCTGTGTGTTTCTCTGTGTGTGTCTCTGTGTGTGTGTCTCTGTGTGTCTCTGTGTGTGTCTCTGTGTTCGTGTCTCTGTGTGTGTGTCTATGTGTGTCTGTGTGTGTTTCTGTGTGTGTCTCTGTGTCTCTGTGTCTGTCTCTGTGTGTGTCTCTGTGTGTGTGTGTCTCTGTGTGTGTCTCTGTGTGTCTCTGTGTGTGTCTCTGTGTGTGTGTCTCCGTGTGTCTCCGTGTGTGTCTCTGTGTGTCTCTGTGTGTAACTGTGTGTCTCTGTGTGTGTCTCTGTGTGTGTCTCTATGTGTGTCTCTGTGTGTGTGTCTCTGTGTGTCTCTGTGTGTGTCTCTGTGTGTGTCTCTGTGTGTCTCTGTGTGTGTCTCTTTGTCTTCTTCGTGTCTCCACTTTAAGTTCACAGATTAGCTCCCAGCTTTGAAAGCTGCACACACACACACAGAGACACACACAGAGACACAGAGAGAGACACACAGAGACACACACAGAGACACAGAGAGACACACACAGAGACACACACAGAGAGACTCACACAGAGAGACTCACACAGAGACACACAGAGACACACACAGAGACACAGAGAGACACACACAGACACACACACAGAGACACAGAGAGACACACACAGAGACACACACAGAGAGACTCACACAGAGAGACTCACACAGAGAGACACACACAGAGACACTGAGACACACACACAGAGACACACACAGAGACACACAGACAGACACACACAGAGACTCACACAGAGACACACACAGAGACACACACAGAGACACACACAGAGAGACACAGAGACACACACAGAGACGCACACAGAGACACACACAGAGAGACACACAGAGAGACACAGAGACACACACAGAGACACACACACACACACAGAGACACACACAGAGACGCACACAGAAAGACACACACAGAGAGACACACACAGAGAGACACACACAGAGAGAGACACACACAGAGAGAGACTCACACAGAGACACACACACAGAGACACACACAGAGACGCACACAGAGAGACACACAGAGACACACACACAGAGACACACAGAGACACACACACAGACGCACACACAGAGACGCACACAGAGAGACACAAACAGAGACACACACAGAGAGACACACACACAGAGACACAGACACACACACGCAGAGACACACAGAGACGCACACAGAGAGACACAGAGACACACACAGAGAGACACACACAGAGACACAGACACACACACGCAGAGACACACAGAGACGCACACAGAGAGACACAAACAGAGACACAGACACACACACGCAGAGACACACAGAGACGCACACAGAGAGACACAAACAGAGACACACACAGAGAGACACACACAGAGAGAGACAGAGAGACACACACAGATACACAGACAGACACACAGAGAGACTCACACAGAGACACACAGAAACACACACAGAGACACAGAGAGAGAGACACAGTGACACACAGAGACTACATAGACACACTACTACATAGACACTACTACTACATAGACACTACTACATAGACACACTACTACATAGACACTACTACATAGACACTACTACTACATAGACACACTACTACTACATAGACACTACTACTACATAGACACACTACTACATAGACATACTACATAGACACTACTACTACATAGACACACTACTACATAGACACACTACTACATAGACACTACTACATAGACACACTACTACATAGACATACTACATAGACACTACTACAGAGACACACTACTACATAGACACTACTACATAGACACTACTACTACATAGATACTACTACATAGACACACTACTAGATAGACACACTACTAGATAGACACACTACTAAATAGACACTACTACTACATAGACACACTACATAGACACACTACATAGACACACTACGACATAGACACTACTACTACATAGACACTACTACTACATAGACACTACTACATAGACACTACTGCATAGACACTACTACTACATAGACACTACTACATAGACACACTACTACATAGACACTACTACATAGACACTACTATTACATAGACACACTACTACATAGACTACTACTACTACTACACAGACACACTACTACACAGACACACTACTACACAGACACACTACTACATAGACACACTACTACATAGACACACTACTACATAGACACTATTACATAGACACTATTACATAGACACACTACCACATAGACACACTACTAAATAGACACTACTACTACATAGACACACTACTACATAGACACACTACTACATAGACACTACTACATAGACACACTACTACATAGACACACTACTACATAGACACACTACATAGACACACTACTACATAGACACACTACTACATAGACACACTACTACAAAGACACTACTACATAGACACACTACCACATAGACACACTACTACATAGACACACTACTACATAGACACACTACATAGACACACTACATAGACACACTACATAGACACACTACTACATAGACACACTACTACATAGACACTACTACATAGACACACTACTACATAGACACACTACTACATAGACACACTACATAGACACACTACTACATAGACACACTACTACATAGACACACTACTACATAGACACACTACTACATAGACACACTACTACACATACACACTACATAGACACACTACTACATAGACACACTACTACATAGACACACTACTACATAGACACACTACATAGACACACTACATAGACACACTACAGACGCACTACTACATAGACACACTACTACATAGACACACTACTACATAGACACACTACATAGACACACTACATAGACACACTACTACATAGACACACTACTACATAGACACACTACATAGACACACACTACATAGACACACTACATAGACACACTACTACATAGACACACTACATAGACACACTACATAGACAAACCTGTTTGAGGAATTGAGTAGAATTCAAAAGTTCCGTAGAGCCGTAAGTTACACGCTTGCCCGGCTTAGTCTGCACACACAGTGACACACACAGTGACACACACAGTGACACACACACACAGTGACACACACAGTGACACACACACAGTGACACACACACAGTGACACACACAGTGACACACACACAGTGACACACACACAGTGACACACACAGTGACACACACAGTGACACACACACATTGACACACACAGTGACACACACACAATGACACACACAGTGACACACACAGTGACACACACACACACAGTGACACACAGTGACACACACAGTGACACACACAGTGACACACACACAGTGACACACACAGTGACACACACAGTGACACACACACAGTGACACACAGTGACACACACAGTGACACACACAGTGACACACACAGTGACACACACACAGTGACACACACAGTGACACACACAGTGACACACACACACAGTGACACACACACACAGTGACACACACACAGTGACACACACACAGTGACACACACAGTGACACACACACAGTGACACACACAGTGACACACACAGTGACACACACAGTGACACACACAGTGACACACACAGTGACACACACACAGTGACACACACAGTGACACACACACAATGACACACACAGTGACACACACAGTGACACACACACACACAGTGACACACAGTGACACACACAGTGACACACACAGTGACACACACACAGTGACACACACAGTGACACACACAGTGACACACACACAGTGACACACAGTGACACACACAGTGACACACACAGTGACACACACAGTGACACACACACAGTGACACACACAGTGACACACACAGTGACACACACACACAGTGACACACACACACAGTGACACACACACAGTGACACACACACAGTGACACACACAGTGACACACACACAGTGACACACACAGTGACACACACAGTGACACACACAGTGACACACACAGTGACACACACACAGTGACACACACACACAGTGACACACACACACACAGTGACACACACAGTGACACACACACAGTGACACACACAGTGACACACACAGTGACACACACACAGTGACACACACAGTGACACACACACACAGTGACACACAAAGACAGATACACTCACCTACTCACTAAGCCACTCACTCAGCCATCAACTCCCTCAGCCACTCACTCAGTCAGCCACTCACTCACTCAGCCACTCACTCACTCAGCCACTCACTCACTCAGCCACTCACTCACTCAGCCACTCAGTCAGCCACTCACTCACTCAGCCACTCACTCACTCAGCCACTCACTCAGCCACTCACCCACTCACTCACCCACTAACTCAGCCACTCACTAACTCAGGCACTCACTCATCCACTCACTCACTCAGCCACTCACTCACTCAGCCACTCACTCACTCAGCCACTCACTCACTCAGCCACTCACTCACTCAGCCACTCACTCACTCAGCCACTCAGTCAGCCACTCACTCACTCAGCCACTCACTCACTCAGCCACTCACTCAGCCACTCACCCACTCACTCACCCACTAACTCAGCCACTCACTAACTCAGGCACTCACTCATCCACTCACTCACTCAGCCACTCACTCACTCAGCCACTCACTCACTCAGCCACTCACTCAGCCACTCACTCACTCAGCCACTCACTCACTCAGCCACTCACTCACTCAGCCACTCACTCACTCAGCCACTCACTCATCCACTCACTCACTCAGCCACACACTCACTCACTCAGCCACTCACTCACTCAGCCACTCACTCAGCCACTCACTCAGCCACTCACTCACTCTCAGCCACTCACTCAGCCACTCACTCACTCAGGCACTCACTCAGCCACTCACTCACTCAGCCACTCACTCACCCACTAACTCAGCCACTCACTCACTCAGTCACTCACTCAGCCACTCACTCACTCAGCCACTCACTCAGCCACTCACTCACTCACTCAGCCACTCACTCACTCAGCCACTTACTCAGGCACTCACTCACTCAGCCACTCACTCAGCCACTCACTCACTCAGCCACACACTCACTCACTCAGCCACTCACTCACTCAGCCACTCACTCACTCTCAGCCACTCACTCAGCCACTCACTCACTCTCAGCCACTCACTCACTCAGCCACTCACTCAATCAGCCACTCACTCACTCAGCCACTCACTCACTCAGCCACTCACTCAGACACTCAGTCTGTGGGTCTCTGTGTGGTGAGTCTGTGGGTCTCTGTGTGGTGAGTCTGTGGGTCTCTGTGTGGTGAGTCTATGGGTCTCTGTGTGGTGAGTCTGTGGGTCTCTGTGTGGTGAGTCTGTGGGTCTCTGTGTGGTGAGTCTATGGGTCTCTGTGTGGTGAGTCTATGGGTCTCTGTGTGGTGAGTCTATGGGTCTCTGTGTGGTGAGTCTATGGGTCTCTGTGTGGTGAGTCTATGGGTCTCTGTGTGGTGAGTCTATGGGTCTCTGTGTGGTGAGTCTGTGGGTCTCTGTGTGGTGAGTCTGTGGGTCTCTGTGTGGTGAGTCTATGGGTCTCTGTGTGGTGAGTCTATGGGTCTCTGTGTGGTGAGTCTATGGGTCTCTGTGTGGTGAGTCTATGGGTCTCTGTGTGGTGAGTCTATGGGTCTCTGTGTGGTGAGTCTATGGGTCTCTGTGTGGTGAGTCTGTGGGTCTCTGTGTGGTGAGTCTGTGGGTCTCTGTGTGGTGAGTCTGTGGGTCTCTGTGTGATGAGTCTATGGGTCTCTGTGTGGTGAGTCTGTGGGTCTCTGTGTGGTGAGTCTGTGGGTCTCTGTGTGGTGAGTCTATGGGTCTCTGTGTGGTGAGTCTATGGGTCTCTGTGTGGTGAGTCTGTGGGTCTCTGTGTGGTGAGTCTGTGGGTCTCTGTGTGGTGAGTCTATAGGTCTCTGTGTGGTGAGTCTGTGGGTCTCTGTGTGGTGAGTCTATGGGTCTCTGTGTGGTGAGTCGATGGGTCTCTATGAGTGAGCCTGTGGGTCTCTGTGTGGTGAGTCTGTGGGTCTCTGTGTGAGTGAGTCTGTGGGTCTCTGTGTGGTGAGTCGATGGGTCTCTGTGTGGTGAGTCTGTGGGTCTCTGTGTGGTGAGTCTATGGGTCTGTGTGTGATGAGTCTGTGGGTCTCTGTGTGGTGAGTCGATGGGTCTCTGTGTGGTGAGTCTATGGGTCTCTGTGTGGTGAGTCTATGGGTCTCTGTGTGGTGAGTCTATGGGTCTCTGTGGTGAGTCTATGGGTCTCTGTGTGGTGAGTCGATGGGTCTCTGTGTGGTGAGTCTGTGGGTCTCTGTGTGGTGAGTCTGTGGGTCTCTGTGTGGTGAGTCGATGGGTCTCTGTGTGATGAGTCTATGGGTCTCTGTGTGGTGAGTCTATGGGTCTCTGTGTGGTGAGTCTGTGGGTCTCTGTGTGGTGAGTCGATGGGTCTCTGTGTGGTGAGTCTATGGGTCTCTGTGTGGTGAGTCTATGGGTCTCTGTGTGGTGAGTCTATGGGTCTCTGTGTGGTGAGTCTGTGGGTCTCTGTGTGGTGAGTCGATGGGTCTCTGTGTGGTGAGTCGATGGGTCTCTGTGTGGTGAGTCTATGGGTCTCTGTGTGGTGAGTCTATGGGTCTCTGTGTGGTGAGTCTGTGGGTCTCTGTGTGATGAGTCTGTGGGTCTCTGTGTGGTGAGTCTATGGGTCTCTGTGTGATGAGTCTGTGGGGCTCTGTGTGGTGAGTCTATGGGTCTGTGTGGTGAGTCTATGGGTCTCTGTGTGGTGAGTCTGTGGGTCTCTGTGTGGTGAGTCTATGGGTCTCTGTGTGGTGAGTCTATGGGTCTCTGTTTGGTGAGTCTGTGGGTCTCTGTGTGGTGAGTCTATGGGTCTCTGTGTGTCACTGTGTGTGTGTCACTGTGTGTGTCACTGTGTGTGTCACTGTGTGTGTGTGTCACTGTGTGTGTGTGTCACTGTGTGTGTGTCACTGTGTGTGTGTCACTGTGTGTCACTGTGTGTGTGTCACTGTGTGTGTGTCACTGTGTGTGTCACTGTGTGTGTCACTGTGTGTGTGTCACTGTGTGTATCACTGTGTCACTGTGTGTGTGTCACTGTGTGTGTGTGTCACTGTGTGTGTCACTGTGTGTGTGTGTCACTGTGTGTGTCACTGTGTGTGTGTCACTGTGTGTGTCACTGTGTGTGTCACTGTGTGTCACTGTGTGTGTCACTGTGTGTGTGTGTCACTGTGTGTGTCACTGTGTGTGTGTCACTGTGTGTGTCACTGTGTGTGTGTCACTGTGTGTGTGTGTCACTGTGTGTGTGTGTCACTGTGTGTGTGTCACTGTGTGTGTCACCTTGATGTAGTCCATCAGATTCTGGTACTCAATGTAGTTCCCACCTCCGATCATGAAGACAACAGCCTACACAGACACAGCCACCGGTGACCTCGCTCACACGACCACCGGTGACCTCGCTCACAGGACCACCGTTGACCTCGCTCACACGACCACCGGTGACCTCGCTCACACGACCACCGGTGACCTCGCTCACACGCCCACCGGTGACCTCGCTCACACGACCAACCGGTGACCTCGCTCACACAACCAACCGGTGACCTCGCTCACACGACCAACCGGTGACCTCGCTCACACGACCACCGGTGACCTCGCTCACACGACCAACCGGTGACCTCGCTCACACGACCAACCGGTGACCTCGCTCACACGACCAATGGTGACCTCGCTCACACGACCACCGGTGACCTCGCTCACACAACCAACCGGTGACCTCGCTCACACGACCACCGTTGACCTCGCTCACACGCCCACCGTTGACCTCGCTCACACGACCAACCGGTGACCTCGCTCACACGACCACCGGTGACCTCGTTCACACGACCACCGGTGACCTCGCTCACACGCCCACCGTTGACCTCGCTCACACGCCCACCGTTGACCTCGCTCACACGCCCACCGTTGACCTCGCTCACACGCCCACCGTTGACCTCGCTCACACGCCCACCGTTGACCTCGCTCACACGCCCACCGTTGACCTCGCTCACACGCCCACCGTTGACCTCGCTCACACGACCACCGTTGACCTCGCTCACACGCCCACCGTTGACCTCGCTCACACGCCCACCGTTGACCTCGCTCACACGCCCACCGTTGACCTCGCTCACACGACCACCGTTGACCTCGCTCACACGCCCACCGTTGACCTCGCTCACACGCCCACCGTTGACCTCGCTCACACGCCCACCGTTGACCTCGCTCACACGCCCACCGTTGACCTCGCTCACACGCCCACCGTTGACCTCGCTCACACGCCCACCGTTGACCTCGCTCACACGCCCACCGTTGACCTCGCTCACACGCCCACCGTTGACCTCGCTCACACGCCCACCGTTGACCTCGCTCACACGACCAACCGGTGACCTCGCTCACACGACCACCGGTGACCTCGCTCACACGCCCACCGGTGACCTCGCTCACACGCCCACCGGTGACCTCGCTCACACGACCACCGGTGACCTCGCTCACACGCCCACCATTGACCTCGCTCACACGACCACCGGTGACCTCGCTCACACGCCCACCGGTGACCTCGCTCACACGACCAACCGGTGACCTCGCTCACACGCCCAACCGTTGACCTCGCTCACACGACCACCGGTGACCTCGCTCACACGACCAACCGGTGACCTCGCTCACACGACCACCGGTGACCTCGCTCAAACGACCACCGGTGACCTCGCTCACACGACCACCGGTGACCTCGCTCACACGACCACCGGTGACCTCGCTCACACGACCACCGGTGACCTCGCTCACACGACCACCGGTGACCTCGCTCACACAACCAACCGGTGACCTCGCTCACACGACCAACCGGTGACCTCGCTCACACGACCACCGGTGACCTCGCTCACACGACCAACCGGTGACCTCGCTCACACGACCAACCGGTGACCTCGCTCACACGACCAATGGTGACCTCGCTCACACGACCACCGGTGACCTCGCTCACACAACCAACCGGTGACCTCGCTCACACGACCACCGTTGACCTCGCTCACACGCCCACCGTTGACCTCGCTCACACGACCAACCGGTGACCTCGCTCACACGACCACCGGTGACCTCGTTCACACGACCACCGGTGACCTCGCTCACACGCCCACCGTTGACCTCGCTCACACGCCCACCGTTGACCTCGCTCACACGCCCACCGTTGACCTCGCTCACACGCCCACCGTTGACCTCGCTCACACGCCCACCGTTGACCTCGCTCACACGCCCACCGTTGACCTCGCTCACACGCCCACCGTTGACCTCGCTCACACGACCACCGTTGACCTCGCTCACACGCCCACCGTTGACCTCGCTCACACGCCCACCGTTGACCTCGCTCACACGCCCACCGTTGACCTCGCTCACACGACCACCGTTGACCTCGCTCACACGCCCACCGTTGACCTCGCTCACATGCCCACCGTTGACCTCGCTCACACGCCCACCGTTGACCTCGCTCACATGCCCACCGTTGACCTCGCTCACACGACCACCGTTGACCTCGCTCACACGCCCACCGTTGACCTCGCTCACACGCCCACCGTTGACCTCGCTCACACGACCAACCGGTGACCTCGCTCACACGACCACCGGTGACCTCGCTCACACGCCCACCGGTGACCTCGCTCACACGACCAACCGGTGACCTCGCTCACCTCCTGGAAGGGATTTTTGCTTCGGGCTGTTGAGCTGCAGACAAACAAACACAAAGTGACACACACAGTGACACACACACAGTGACAGTGACACACACACAGTGACACACACACAGTGACAGTGACACACACACAGTGACACACACACACAGTGACACACACAGTGACACACACAGTGACACACACACAGTGACACACACACACAGTGACACACACACACAGTGACACACACAGTGACACACACACAGTGACACACACACAGTGACACACACACAGTGACACACAGTGACACACACAGTGACACACACAGTGACACACACACACAGTGACACACACACACAGTGACACACACACACAGTGACACACACAGTGACACACACACACAGTGACACACACAGTGACACACACAGTGACACACACAGTGACACAAACATAGTGACACACACAGTGACACACACACACAGTGACACACACACAGTGACACACACAGTGACACACACAGTGACACACACACAGTGACACACACAGTGACACAGTGACACACACACAGTGAGACACACAGTGACACACACACAGTGACACACACAGTGACACACACAGTGACACACACACACAGTGACACACACAGTGACACACACAGTGACACACACAGTGACACACACAGTGACACACACAGTGACACACACAGTGTGACACACACAGTGACACACACACAGTGACACACACAGTGACACACACAGTGACACACACACAGTGACACACACAGTGACACACACAGTGACACACACACAGTGACACACACAGTGACACACACACAGTGACACACACACAGTGACACACACAGTGACACACACACAGTGACACACACACAGTGACACACACACAGTGACACACACAGTGACACACACACAGTGACACACACAGTGACACACACACAGTGACACACACAGTGACACACACACAGTGACACACACACAGTGACACACACAGTGACACACACACAGTGACACACACAGTGACACACACAGTGACACACACACAGTGACACACACACACAGTGACACACACACAGTGACACACACAGTGACACACACACAGTGACACACACACAGTGACACACACAGTGACACACACACAGTGACACACACAGTGACACACACACAGTGACACACACAGTGACACACACACAGTGACACACACACAGTGACACACACAGTGACACACACACAGTGACACACACAGTGACACACACACAGTGACACACACAGTGACACACACAGTGACACACACACAGTGACACACAGTGACACACACACAGTGACACACACACAGTGACACACACACACAGTGACACACACACAGTGACACACACACAGTGACACACACACACAGTGACACACACAGTGACACACACACACAGTGACACACACACAGTGACACACACACAGTGACACACACAATACCTGTCATTTCCACGGATCAGCTTTGGGTCAAAGTATCGGTAATCATCCGTCTCCTAGGGCATTGTGGGTAAAAAAAAAATATCAGACCCCCCCATGAGTGAGTGGACTAGTCCAGAGTTCACCCCCCCTACGAGTGAGTGGACTAGTCCAGAGATCACCCCCCTATGAGTGGACTAGTCCAGAGTTCACCCCCCCTATGAGTGAGTGGACTAGTCCAGAGATCACCCCCCCTATGAGTGGACTAGTCCAGAGTTCACCCCCCCTATGAGTGAGTGGACTAGTCCAGAGATCACCCCCCCTATGAGTGAGTGGACTAGTCCAGAGCTCACCACCCCCCCCCCCCCTACGAGTGAGTGGACTAGTCCAGAGATCACCCCCCTATGAGTGGACTAGTCCAGAGTTCACCCCCCCCTATGAGTGAGTGGACTAGTCCAGAGATCACCCCCCCTATGAGTGGACTAGTCCAGAGTTCACCCCCCCTATGAGTGAGTGGACTAGTCCAGAGCTCACCACCCCCCCCCCCCATGAGTGAGTGGACTAGTCCAGAGATCACCCCCCCTATGAGTGAGTGGACTAGTCCAGAGATCACCCCCCCTATGAGTGAGTGGACTAGTCCAGAGTTCACCCCCCCCCATGAGTGAGTGGACTAGACCAGAGATCACCCCCCCCTATGAGGGAGTGGACTAGTCCAGAGATCACCCCCCCCCTATGAGTGAGTGGACTAGTCCAGAGCTCACCCCCCCCTATGAGTGAGTGGACTAGTCCAGAGCTCACCCCCCCCCCCATGAGTGAGTGGACTAGTCCAGAGTTCACCCCCCCTATGAGTGAGTGGACTAGTCCAGAGATCACCCCCCCTATGAGTGAGTGGACTAGTCCAGAGTTCACCACCTCCGCTATGAGCGAGTGGACTAGTCCAGAGATCACCCCCCCCCCCTATGAGCGAGTGGACTAGTCCAGAGATCACCCCCCCCTATGAGTGAGTGGACTAGTCCAGAGCTCACCCCCCCTATGAGTGAGTGGACTAGTCCAGAGCTCACCACCCCCCCCCCCCCCCCCCCCCATGAGTGAGTGGACTAGTCCAGAGTTCACCCCCCCTATGAGTGGACTAGTCCAGAGTTCACCCCCCCTATGAGTGAGTGGACTAGTCCAGAGTTCAACCCCCCTATGAGTGAGTGGACTAGTCCAGAGCTCACCCCCCCCCTATGAGTGAGTGGACTAGTCCAGAGTTCACCCCCACTTTATGAGTGAGTGGACTAGTCCAGAGATCACCCCCCCTATGAGTGAGTGGACTAGTCCAGAGTTCACCCCCCCTATGAGTGAGTGGAAAAGTCCAGAGCTCACCCCCCCCCCTATGAGTGAGTGGACTAGTCCAGAGTTCACCCCCACTTTATGAGTGAGTGGACTAGTCCAGAGATCACCCCCCCTATGAGTGAGTGGACTAGTCTAGAGTTCACCCCCCCTATGAGTAAGTGGACTAGTCCAGAGTTCACCCCCCCATGAGTGAGTGGACTAGTCCAGAGTTCACCCCCCCCTATAAGTGAGTGGACTAGTCCAGAGATCACCCCCCCCTATGAGTGAGTGGACTAGTCCAGAGATCACCCCCCTATGAGTGAGTGGACTAGTCCAGAGATCACCCCCCCTATGAGTGAGTGGACTAGTCCAGAGTTCACCCCCCCTATGAGTGAGTGGACTAGTCCAGAGTTCACCCCCCCTATGAGTGAGTGGACTAGTCTCTGTGTGTGTGTGGGGGGAGTGAGGTTGGGGCAGTCCATTCACTTACGGGGGACGCCTTCATCTCCATCAGCCTGTCCAGTAGGCAGGTGGCCGGAAGCTTCTGTGCAGATACATGCAGGGTGGGTGGGTGAGTGTGTGAGTGGGTGGGTGAGTGGGTGGGTTAGTGGGTGGGTTAGTGGGTGGGTGGGTGAGTGAGTGGGTGGGTGGGTGAGTGAGTGGGTGAGTGGGTGGGTTAGTGGGTGGGTGGGTGGGTGGGTGAGTGAGTGAGTGGGTGAGTGAGTGGGTGGGTGGGTGAGTGAGTGGATGGGTGAGTGAGTGAGTGAGTGGGTGGGTTGGTGGGTGAGTGGGTGGGTGAGTGGGTGGGTGGGTGGGTGAGTGGGTGGGTGAGTGAGTGGGTGAGTGGGTGGGTGAGTGGGTGAGTGGGTGAGTGAGTGAGTGGGTGAGTGAGTGGGTGAGTGAGTGGGTGGGTGGGTGAGTGGGTGGGTGAGTGGGTGGGTGAGTGAGTGGGTGAGTGGGTGGGTGAGTGGGTGGGTGGGTGAGTGGGCGGATTGGCTCCTCCCCTCATGGCGTCTGTGTCCACCACAGGGGCTAAACGGGGGCTCTGGACGGGTGCGAGGGGCTGGTAACCCCTCCACCTTCAATTAATTATCACTAAACCACGTCTAAAATATCTAACTTGTCGGCCTCTGTGGAGGAGGCTCGTGAAGGATGCTACTGGGCAGTTGGAGGCAGTCGCCCTCCAACAACAACGGAGGGCGGAGGAGCGACGCTCACAACAACGAGCGGAGCGCCGGGTGGCTAAAGCACAGCAGGTTGGCACAGTAGGGGGCACAGGTGGTGCATCAGCCAGTCATCTCAGTCGACCCGTGGCACCTGGGTCTGCCCCGTGACCTCCTGCCAGCGGGCGTTCGACACTTCACGTGGCCTCAAGGTGCACATGGCCTGGCACAAGCGTCGTGGTGACGTCACCGCCACTTAGTGGCGAATGGCGGTTGTTGTTGTTGTTGTGTGTATGTGTGTGTGTCTATCTGTGTGTGTGTCACTGTGTGTGTGTGTCACTGTGTGTGTCACTGTGTGTGTGTCACTGTGTGTCACTGTGTGTGTGTGTCACACTGTGTGTGTCACTGTGTGTGTCACACTGTGTGTGTCACTGTGTGTGTCACTGTGTGTGTCACACTGTGTGTGTCACTGTGTGTGTCACTGTGTGTGGGTGTCACTGTGTGTGTCCGTACGTGTCTCTTGATCACCAGATTCTTGACTCCCTCCATGACGAATTGTGACCCCGTGTTCACCAGCCGAGAGAACATACTGACACACACAGTGACACACACAGTGACACACACAGTGACACACACAGTGACACACACACACAGTGACACACACAGTGACACACACACACAGACACACACACAGTGACACACACAGTGACACACACACAGTGACACAGTGACACACACACAGTGACACACACACAGTGACACACACAGACACACACACACAGACACACACACACAGACACACACACACACAGTGACACACACACAGTGACACACACAGACACACACACACACACAGACACACACACACACAGTGACACACACACACACAGTGACACACACACAGTGACACACACAGTGACACACACAGTGACACACACACACACACAGTGACACACACACACACAGTGACACACACACACACAGACACCCAGACAGACACACACAGTCACACACACAGTGACACACACACACACAGTGACACACACACAGTGAGACACATACATAGACACTCACACACACACAGTGACACACACAGTGACACACACACACATAAACACACATACACTCATACATAGACACACACACAGACACACACACACACAGTGACACACACAGACACACACAGACACCCAGACAGACACACACAGTGACACACACACACACACACCCAGACAGACACAGACAGACCCCCAGACAGACAGAGAGAGACAGAGAGAGACAGAGAGAGAGAGGGAGAGGTGTCTACCTGATGGTGTTGGTTCCACCCCCTGTGTACGAGGTGGTGGAGGAGCTGATGCTGGTCGAGGTCATCCTGGAGAAGCTCCTGGGCACACAGGGGGGGGAGAACCACTGGGGGTGAGCTGGGGGTGGTGAGCTGCTGGTGAGGTGGTGGTGAGGTGGTGGTGGTGAGGTGGTGGTGAGTACCAGTGGTGAGGTGGTGGTGAGGTGGTGGTGAGTACCAGTGGTGAGGTGGTGGTGAGCTGGTGGTGAGGTGGTGGTGAGGTGGTGGTGGTGGTGAGCTGGTGGTGAGGTGGTGGTGGTGGTGAGGTGGTCACACAGGGGGTGAGGTGGTGGTGAGCTGGTGGTGAGGTGGTGGTGAGGTGGTGGTGGTGGTGAGCTGGTGGTGGTGGTGAGCTGGTGGTGGTGGTGAGCTGGTGGTGGTGGTGAGCTGGGGGTGGTGAGGTGGTGGTGAGGTGGTGGTGGTGGTGGTGAGCTGGTGGTGAGGTGGTGGTGGTGAGGTGGTGGTGGTGAGGTGGTGGTGAGGTGGTGGTGAGCTGGTGGTGAGGTGGTGGTGTAGTAGTAGTGGTGAGGTGGTGGTGGTGGTGAGCTGGTGGTGAGGTGGTGGTGAGGTGGTCACACAGGGGGTGAGGTGGTGGTGAGCTGGTGGTGAGGTGGTGGTGGTGAGGTGGTGGTGAGGTGGTGGTGAGCTGGTGGTGAGTACCAGTGGTGAGGTGGTGGTGAGGTGGTGGTGAGGTGGTGGTGAGCTGGTGGTGAGGTGGTGGTGGTGAGGTGGTGGTGGTGGTGAGGTGGTGGTGGTGTGGTGGTGAGCTGGTGGTGAGCTGGTGGTGAGCTGGTGGTGAGGTGGTGGTGAGGTGGTGGTGAGGTGGTCACACAGGGGGTGAGGTGGTGGTGAGCTGGTGGTGAGTACCAGTGGTGAGGTGGTGGTGAGGTGGTGGTGGTGAGCTGGTGGTGAGGTGGTGGTGGTGAGCTGGTGGTGAGGTGGTGGTGAGGTGGTGGTGAGCTGGTGGTGAGGTGGTGGTGGTGAGCTGGTGGTGGTGTGGTGGTGTAGTAGTAGTGGTGAGTGGTGAGCGGTGAGTGGTGAGTGAGTAGTGGTGAGTGAGTAGCGGTGAGTGGTGAGCATTGAGCGGTGAGTGGTGAGTGAGTAGCGGTGAGTGGTGAGTGGTGAGTGAGTAGCGGTGAGTGGTGAGTGGTGAGTGAGTAGCGGTGAGTGGTGAGTGGTGAGCGGTGAGTGGTGAGCGGTTGAGTGAGTAGTGGTGAGTGGTGAGCGTTGAGCGGTGAGTGGTGAGTGAGTAGCGGTGAGTGGTGAGTGGTGAGTGAGTAGTGGTGAGTGAGTAGTGGTGAGCGGTGAGTGAGTAGTGGTGAGCGGTGAGCGTTGAGCGGTGAGTGAGTAGTGGTGAGTGGTGAGCGGTGAGTGAGTAGTGGTGAGTGTTGAGCGGTGAGTGGTGAGCGGTGAGTGGTGAGTGGTGAGCGGTGAGTGGTGAGTGGTGAGTGAGTAGCGGTGAGTGGTGAGTGGTGAGCGGTGAGTGGTGAGTGAGTAGCGGTGAGTGGTGAGCGGTGAGTGAGTAGTGGTGAGCGGTGAGTGGTGAGCGGTGAGTGGTGAGCGGTGAGTGGTGAGCGGTGAGTGAGTAGTGGTGAGTGAGTAGTGGTGAGTGGTGAGCGTTGAGCGGTGAGTGGTGAGCGTTGAGTGGTGAGTGGTGAGTAGTGGTGAGTGGTGAGCGTTGAGTGGTGAGTGGTGAGTGAGTAGTGGTGAGTGGTGAGCGGTGAGCGGTGAGTGGTGAGTAGTGGTGAGTGGTGAGTGGTGAGTAGTGGTGAGTGGTGAGTGGTGAGTAGTGGTGAGTGGTGAGCGTTGAGCTGTGAGTGGTGAGTGGTGAGTGGTGGTGAGTGGTGAGTAGTGGTGAGTGGTGAGTAGTGGTGAGTGGTGAGTAGTGGTGAGTGGTGAGTAGTGGTGAGTGGTGAGTAGTGGTGAGTGGTGAGTGGTGAGCTCACCTCCACCGACGGATGTAGGTGAGTGGAGTGAGGTCACAGCCACCGCGTTCAAGTCCAACGCTGAACGCATCAAGTTCAGCCTGCGGGCACATAGCACAAGGCTCACTGAGGCTCATAGAGCCAGACTAAGGCTCCCACAGGGTTCAGTGTTAATCACTGAGGCTCATAGAGCCAGACTAAGGCTCCCTCCCTCAGAGTTCAGTGTTAATCACTGAGACTCACAGAGCCAGACTAAGGCTCCCTCCCACAGGGTTCAGTGTTAATCACTGAGGCTCCCACAGGGTTCAGTGTTAATCACTGAGACTCACAGAGCCAGACTAAGGCTCCCTCCCACAGGGTTCAGTGTTAATCTGTGAGACTCACAGAGCCAGACTGAGGCTCCCACAGGGTTCAGTGTTAATCACTGAGGCTCACAGAGCCAGACTAAGGCTCCCACAGGGTTCAGTGTTAATCACTGAGACTCACAGAGCCAGACTAAGGCTCCCTCCCACAGGGTTCAGTGTTAATCACTGAGACTCATAGAGACAGACTAAGGCTCCCTCAGGGTTCAGTGTTAATCACTGAGACTCACAGAGCCAGACTAAGGCTCCCTCAGGGTTCAGTGTTAATCACTGAGGCTCATAGAGCCAGGCTAAGGCTCCCACAGGGTTCAGTGTTAATCACTGAGACTCACAGAGCCAGACTAAGGCTCCCTCCCACAGGGTTCAGTGTTAATCACTGAGACTCACAGAGCCAGACTAAGGCTCCCACAGGGTTCAGTGTTAATCACTGAGGCTCACAGAGCCAGACTAAGGCTCCCACAGGGTTCAGTGTTAATCACTGAGGCTCACAGAGCCAGACTAAGGCTCCCACAGGGTTCAGTGTTAATCACTGAGGCTCACAGAGCCAGACTAAGGCTCCCACAGGGTTCAGTGTTAATCACTGAGACTCACAGAGCCAGGCTAAGGCTCCCACAGGGTTCAGTGTTAATCACTGAGGCTCACAGAGCCAGACTAAGGCTCCCACAGGGTTCAGTGTTAATCACTGAGACTCATAGAGCCAGACTAAGGCTCCCTCAGGGTTCAGTGTAAATCACTGAGGCTCACAGAGCCAGACTAAGGCTCCCACAGGGTTCAGTGTTAATCACTGAGACTCACAGAGCCAGACTAAGGCTCCCTCCCACAGGGTTCAGTGTTAATCACTGAGGCTCACAGAGCCAGACTAAGACTCCCATAGGGTTCAGTGTTAATCTGTGAGACTCACAGAGCCAGACTAAGGCTCCCACAGGGTTCAGTGTTAATCACTGAGACTCACAGAGCCAGACTAAGACTCCCTCCCACAGTGTTCAGTGTTAATCACTGAGGCTCATAGAGCCAGACTAAGGCTCCCACAGGGTTCAGTGTTAATCACTGAGGCTCACAGAGCCAGACTAAGGCTCCCTCCCTCAGGGTTCAGTGTTAATCACTGAGGCTCACAGAGCCAGACTAAGGCTCCCTCCCTCAGGGTTCAGTGTTAATCACTGAGGCTCATAGAGCCAGACTAAGACTCCCACAGGGTTCAGTGTTAATCACTGAGGCTCACAGAGCCAGACTAAGGCTCCCACAGGGTTCAGTGTTAATCACTGAGACTCACAGAGCCAGACTAAGGCTCCCTCAGGGTTCAGTGTTAATCACTGAGACTCACAGAGCCAGACTAAGGCTCCCACAGGGTTCAGTGTTAATCACTGAGACTCACAGAGCCAGACTAAGGCTCCCTCCCACAGGGTTCAGTGTTAATCACTGAGGCTCACAGAGCCAGACTAAGGCTCCCACAGGGTTCAGTGTTAATCTGTGAGACTCACAGAGCCAGACTAAGGCTCCCACAGGGTTCAGTGTTAATCACTGAGACTCACAGAGCCAGACTAAGACTCCCATAGGGTTCAGTGTTAATCTGTGAGACTCACAGAGCCAGACTAAGGCTCCCACAGGGTTCAGTGTTAATCACTGAGACTCACAGAGCCAGACTAAGACTCCCTCCCACAGTGTTCAGTGTTAATCACTGAGGCTCATAGAGCCAGACTAAGGCTCCCATAGGGTTCAGTGTTAATCACTGAGGCTCATAGAGCTAGACTAAGGCTCCCACAGGGTTCAGTGTTAATCACTGAGGCTTATAGAGCCAGACTAAGGCTCCCTCAGGGTTCAGTGTTAATCACTGAGGCTCCCACAGGGTTCAGTGTTAATCACTGAGGCTCACAGAGCCAGACTAAGGCTCCCTCCCACAGGGTTCAGTGTTAATCACTGAGACTCACAGAGCCAGACTAAGGCTCCCACAGGGTTCAGTGTTAATCACTGAGACTCACAGAGCCAGACTAAGGCTCCCTCCCACAGGGTTCAGTGTTAATCACTGAGACTCACAGAGCCAGACTGAGGCTCCCACAGGGTTCAGTGTTAATCACTGAGACTCACAGAGCCAGACTAAGGCTCCCACAGGGTTCAGTGTTAATCACTGAGACTCATAGAGCCAAACTAAGGCTCCCACAGGGTTCAGTGTTAATCACTGAGACTCATAGAGCCAGACTAAGGCTCCCTCCCACAGGGTTCAGTGTTAATCACTGAGACTCATAGAGCCAGACTAAGGCTCCCACAGGGTTCAGTGTTAATCACTGAGGCTCCCACAGGGTTCAGTGTTAATCACTGAGGCTCACAGAGCCAGACTAAGGCTCCCACAGGGTTCAGTGTTAATCACTGAGACTCACAGAGCCAGACTAAGGCTCCCTCCCACAGGGTTCAGTGTTAATCAGTGAGGCTCACAGAGCCAGACTAAGGCTCCCACAGGGTTCAGTGTTGATCACTGAGGCTCACAGAGCCAGACTGAGGCTCCCACAGGGTTCAGTGTTAATCACTGAGACTCACAGAGCCAGACTAAGGCTCCCTCCCACAGGGTTTAGTGTTAATCACTGAAACTCATAGAGCCAGACTAAGGCTCCCACAAGGTTCAGTGTTAATCACTGAGACTCACAGAGCCAGACTAAGGCTCCCTCAGGGTTCAGTGTTAATCACTGAGACTCACAGAGCCAGACTAAGGCTCCCAAAGGGTTCAGTGTTAATCACTGAGGCTCACAGAGCCAGACTAAGGCTCCCACAGGGTTCAGTGTTAATCACTGAGACTCATAGAGCCAGACTAAGGCTCCCTCAGGGTTCAGTGTTAATCACTGAGACTCACAGAGCCAGACTAAGGCTCCCACAGGGTTCAGTGTTAATCACTGAGACTCACAGAGCCAGACTAAGGCTCCCACTGGGTTCAGTGTTAATCATTGAGGCTCACAGAGCCAGACTAAGGCTCCCACAGGGTTCAGTGTTAATCACTGAGACTCACAGAGACAGACTGAGGCTCCCACAGGGTTCAGTGTTAATCACTGAGACTCACAGAGCCAGACTAAGGCTCCCACAGGGTTCAGTGTTAATCACTGAGACTCACAGAGACAGACTAAGGCTCCCACAGGGTTCAGTGTTAATCACTGAGACTCACAGAGCCAGACTAAGGCTCCCACAGGGTTCAGTGTTAATCACTGAGGCTCACAGAGCCAGACTGAGGCTCCCACAGGGTTCAGTGTTAATCACTGAGGCTCACAGAGCCAGACTGAGGCTCCCACAGGGTTCAGTGTTAATCACTGAGACTCACAGAGCCAGACTAAGGCTCCCACAGGGTTCAGTGTTAATCACTGAGACTCATAGAGCCAGACTAAGGCTCCCACAGGGTTCAGTGTTAATCACTGAGACTCACAGAGCCAGACTGAGGCTCCCACAGGGTTCAGTGTTAATCACTGAGACTCATAGAGCCAGACTAAGGCTCCCACAGGGTTCAGTGTTAATCACTGAGACTCATAGAGCCAGCCTAAGGCTCCCTCCCACAGGGTTCAGTGTTAATCACTGAGGCTCACAGAGCCAGACTGAGGCTCCCACAGGGTTCAGTGTTAATCACTGAGGCTCACAGAGCCAGACTAAGTCTCCCACAGGGTTCAGTGTTAATCACTGAGACTCATAGAGCCAGACTAAGGCTCCCACAGGGTTCAGTGTTAATCACTGAGACTCACAGAGCCAGACTAAGGCTCCCTCCCACAGGGTTCAGTGTTAATCACTGAGGCTCACAGAGCCAGACTGAGGCTCCCACAGGGTTCAGTGTTAATCACTGAGGCTCACAGAGCCAGACTGAGGCTCCCACAGGGTTCAGTGTTAATCACTGAGACTCACAGAGCCAGACTGAGGCTCCCACAGGGTTCAGTGTTAATCACTGAGGCTCACAGAGCCAGACTAAGGCTCCCTCAGGGTTCAGTGTTAATCACTGAGACTCATAGAGCCAGACTAAGGCTCCCTCAGGGTTCAGTGTTAATCACTGAGACTCATAGAGCCAGACTAAGGCTCCCACAGGGTTCAGTGTTAATCACTGAGACTCATAGAGCCAGCCTAAGGCTCCCTCCCACAGGGTTCAGTGTTAATCACTGAGGCTCACAGAGCCAGACTGAGGCTCCCACAGGGTTCAGTGTTAATCACTGAGGCTCACAGAGCCAGACTAAGTCTCCCACAGGGTTCAGTGTTAATCACTGAGACTCATAGAGCCAGACTAAGGCTCCCACAGGGTTCAGTGTTAATCACTGAGACTCACAGAGCCAGACTAAGGCTCCCTCCCACAGGGTTCAGTGTTAATCACTGAGGCTCACAGAGCCAGACTGAGGCTCCCACAGGGTTCAGTGTTAATCACTGAGGCTCACAGAGCCAGACTGAGGCTCCCACAGGGTTCAGTGTTAATCACTGAGACTCACAGAGCCAGACTGAGGCTCCCACAGGGTTCAGTGTTAATCACTGAGACTCATAGAGCCAGACTAAGGCTCCCACAGGGTTCAGTGTTAATCACTGAGACTCACAGAGCCAGACTAAGGCTCCCTCCCACAGGGTTCAGTGTTAATCACTGAGGCTCACAGAGCCAGACTGAGGCTCCCACAGGGTTCAGTGTTAATCACTGAGGCTCACAGAGCCAGACTAAGGCTCCCACAGGGTTCAGTGTTAATCACTGAGGCTCCCACAGGGTTCAGTGTTAATCACTGAGACTCATAGAGCCAGACTAAGGCTCCCTCCCACAGGGTTCAGTGTTAATCACTGAGACTCACAGAGCCAGACTAAGGCTCCCACAGGGTTCAGTGTTAATCACTGAGACTCACAGAGCCAGACTAAGGCTCCCACAGGGTTCAGTGTTAATCACTGAGACTCACAGAGCCAGACTAAGGCTCCCTCCCACAGGGTTCAGTGTTAATCAGTGAGGCTCACAGAGCCAGACTAAGGCTCCCACAGGGTTCAGTGTTGATCACTGAGGCTCACAGAGCCAGACTGAGGCTCCCACAGGGTTCAGTGTTAATCACTGAGACTCACAGAGCCAGACTAAGGCTCCCTCCCACAGGGTTTAGTGTTAATCACTGAAACTCATAGAGCCAGACTAAGGCTCCCACAAGGTTCAGTGTTAATCACTGAGACTCACAGAGCCAGACTAAGGCTCCCTCAGGGTTCAGTGTTAATCACTGAGACTCACAGAGCCAGACTAAGGCTCCCAAAGGGTTCAGTGTTAATCACTGAGGCTCACAGAGCCAGACTAAGGCTCCCACAGGGTTCAGTGTTAATCACTGAGACTCATAGAGCCAGACTAAGGCTCCCACAGGGTTCAGTGTTAATCACTGAGACTCACAGAGCCAGACTAAGGCTCCCACTGGGTTCAGTGTTAATCATTGAGGCTCACAGAGCCAGACTAAGGCTCCCACAGGGTTCAGTGTTAATCACTGAGACTCACAGAGACAGACTGAGGCTCCCACAGGGTTCAGTGTTAATCACTGAGACTCACAGAGCCAGACTAAGGCTCCCACAGGGTTCAGTGTTAATCACTGAGACTCACAGAGACAGACTAAGGCTCCCACAGGGTTCAGTGTTAATCACTGAGACTCACAGAGCCAGACTAAGGCTCCCACAGGGTTCAGTGTTAATCACTGAGGCTCACAGAGCCAGACTGAGGCTCCCACAGGGTTCAGTGTTAATCACTGAGGCTCACAGAGCCAGACTGAGGCTCCCACAGGGTTCAGTGTTAATCACTGAGACTCACAGAGCCAGACTAAGGCTCCCACAGGGTTCAGTGTTAATCACTGAGACTCATAGAGCCAGACTAAGGCTCCCACAGGGTTCAGTGTTAATCACTGAGACTCACAGAGCCAGACTGAGGCTCCCACAGGGTTCAGTGTTAATCACTGAGACTCATAGAGCCAGACTAAGGCTCCCACAGGGTTCAGTGTTAATCACTGAGACTCATAGAGCCAGCCTAAGGCTCCCTCCCACAGGGTTCAGTGTTAATCACTGAGGCTCACAGAGCCAGACTGAGGCTCCCACAGGGTTCAGTGTTAATCACTGAGGCTCACAGAGCCAGACTAAGTCTCCCACAGGGTTCAGTGTTAATCACTGAGACTCATAGAGCCAGACTAAGGCTCCCACAGGGTTCAGTGTTAATCACTGAGACTCACAGAGCCAGACTAAGGCTCCCTCCCACAGGGTTCAGTGTTAATCACTGAGGCTCACAGAGCCAGACTGAGGCTCCCACAGGGTTCAGTGTTAATCACTGAGGCTCACAGAGCCAGACTGAGGCTCCCACAGGGTTCAGTGTTAATCACTGAGACTCACAGAGCCAGACTGAGGCTCCCACAGGGTTCAGTGTTAATCACTGAGGCTCACAGAGCCAGACTAAGGCTCCCTCAGGGTTCAGTGTTAATCACTGAGACTCATAGAGCCAGACTAAGGCTCCCTCAGGGTTCAGTGTTAATCACTGAGACTCATAGAGCCAGACTAAGGCTCCCACAGGGTTCAGTGTTAATCACTGAGACTCATAGAGCCAGCCTAAGGCTCCCTCCCACAGGGTTCAGTGTTAATCACTGAGGCTCACAGAGCCAGACTGAGGCTCCCACAGGGTTCAGTGTTAATCACTGAGGCTCACAGAGCCAGACTAAGTCTCCCACAGGGTTCAGTGTTAATCACTGAGACTCATAGAGCCAGACTAAGGCTCCCACAGGGTTCAGTGTTAATCACTGAGACTCACAGAGCCAGACTAAGGCTCCCTCCCACAGGGTTCAGTGTTAATCACTGAGGCTCACAGAGCCAGACTGAGGCTCCCACAGGGTTCAGTGTTAATCACTGAGGCTCACAGAGCCAGACTGAGGCTCCCACAGGGTTCAGTGTTAATCACTGAGACTCACAGAGCCAGACTGAGGCTCCCACAGGGTTCAGTGTTAATCACTGAGACTCATAGAGCCAGACTAAGGCTCCCACAGGGTTCAGTGTTAATCACTGAGACTCACAGAGCCAGACTAAGGCTCCCTCCCACAGGGTTCAGTGTTAATCACTGAGGCTCACAGAGCCAGACTGAGGCTCCCACAGGGTTCAGTGTTAATCACTGAGGCTCACAGAGCCAGACTAAGGCTCCCACAGGGTTCAGTGTTAATCACTGAGGCTCCCACAGGGTTCAGTGTTAATCACTGAGACTCATAGAGCCAGACTAAGGCTCCCTCCCACAGGGTTCAGTGTTAATCACTGAGACTCACAGAGCCAGACTAAGGCTCCCACAGGGTTCAGTGTTAATCACTGAGACTCACAGAGCCAGACTAAGGCTCCCACAGGGTTCAGTGTTAATCACTGAGACTCACAGAGCCAGACTAAGGCTCCCTCAGGGTTCAGTGTTAATCACTGAGGCTCATAGAGCCAGACTAAGGCTCCCTCCCACAGGGTTCAGTGTTAATCACTGAGACTCACAGAGCCAGACTGAGGCTCCCACAGGGTTCAGTGTTAATCACTGAGACTCACAGAGCCAGACTAAGGCTCCCACAGGGTTCAGTGTTAATCACTGAGACTCACAGAGCCAGACTAAGGCTCCCACAGGGTTCAGTGTTAATCACTGAGGCTCACAGAGCCAGACTGAGGCTCCCACAGGGTTCAGTGTTAATCACTGAGACTCATAGAGCCAGACTAAGGCTCCCACAGGGTTCAGTGTTAATCACTGAGGCTCACAGAGCCAGACTGAGGCTCCCACAGGGTTCAGTGTTAATCACTGAGGCTCATAGAGCCAGACTAAGGCTCCCACAGGGTTCAGTGTTAATCACTGAGACTCACAGAGCCAGACTGAGGCTCCCACAGGGTTCAGTGTTAATCACTGAGACTCACAGAGCCAGACTGAGGCTCCCACAGGGTTCAGTGTTAATCACTGAGACTCACAGAGCCAGACTAAGGCTCCCACAGGGTTCAGTGTTAATCACTGAGACTCACAGAGCCAGACTAAGGCTCCCTCCCACAGGGTTCAGTGTTAATCACTGAGACTCACAGAGCCAGACTAAGGCTCCCACAGGGTTCAGTGTTAATCACTGAGACTCACAGAGCCAGACTAAGGCTCCCTCCCACAGGGTTCAGTGTTAATCACTGAGGCTCATAGAGCCAGACTAAGGCTCCCACAGGGTTCAGTGTTAATCACTGAGGCTCACAGAGCCAGACTTAGGCTCCCACAGGGTTCAGTGTTAATCACTGAGGCTCACAGAGCCAAACTAAGGCTCCCACAGGGTTCAGTGTTAATCACTGAGACTCACAGAGCCAGACTAAGGCTCCCACAGGGTTCAGTGTTAATCACTGAGGCTCATAGAGCCAGACTAAGGCTCCCACAGGGTTCAGTGTTAATCACTGAGACTCACAGAGCCAGACTAAGGCTCCCACAGGGTTCAGTGTTAATCACTGAGGCTCACAGAGCCAGACTAAGGCTCCCACAGGGTTCAGTGTTAATCACTGAGACTCACAGAGCCAGACTGAGGCTCACCTCTGACGGAGGATGAGGTGAGCAGATGTAGTGAATGAGGAAAAGCCGCATCTTATCTTCAGGAGTTCCAGCTGATAGACAAGTGGAGAGAGACACGGGGAGAGAGACACGGGGAGAGAGACACGGGGAGAGAGACACGGAGAGAAAGAGAGACACGGGGAGAGACACACGGGGAGAGAGACACGGGGAGAGAGAAACACGGGGAGAGAGACACGGGGAGAGAGACACGGGGAGAGAGACACGGGGAGAGAGACACGGGGAGAGAGAGACACGGGAAGAGAGACACAGGGAGAGAGAGACACGGGGAGAGAGACACGGGGAGAGAGAGACACGGGGAGAGAGAGAGAGAGAGACACGGGGAGAGAGACACGGGGAGAGAGACACGGGGAGAGAGACACGGGGAGAGAGACACGGGGAGAGAGACATTGGGAGAGAGAGACACGGGGAGAGAAACATGGGGAGAGAGACACGGGGAGAGAGACACGGGGAGAGAGACACGGGGAGAGAGAGACACGGGGAGAGAGAGACACGGGGAGAGAGACACGGGGAGAGAGACACGGGGAGAGAGAGACACGGGGAGAGAGAGACACGGGGAGAGAGACACGGGGAGAGAGAGACACGGGGAGAGAGACACGTAGAGAGAGAGAGACACGGGGAGAGAGACACGGGGAGAGAGAGACACGGGGAGAGAGACACGGGGAGAGAGACACGGGGAGAGAGACACGGAGAGAAAGAGAGACACGGGGAGAGACACACGGGGAGAGAGACACGGGGAGAGAGAAACACGGGGAGAGAGACACGGGGAGAGAGACACGGGGAGAGAGACACGGGGAGAGAGACACGGGGAGAGAGAGACACGGGAAGAGAGACACAGGGAGAGAGAGACACGGGGAGAGAGACACGGGGAGAGAGAGACACGGGGAGAGAGAGAGAGAGAGACACGGGGAGAGAGACACGGGGAGAGAGACACGGGGAGAGAGACACGGGGAGAGAGACACGGGGAGAGAGACATTGGGAGAGAGAGACACGGGGAGAGAAACATGGGGAGAGAGACACGGGGAGAGAGACACGGGGAGAGAGACACGGGGAGAGAGAGACACGGGGAGAGAGAGACACGGGGAGAGAGACACGGGGAGAGAGACACGGGGAGAGAGAGACACGGGGAGAGAGAGACACGGGGAGAGAGACACGGGGAGAGAGAGACACGGGGAGAGAGACACGTAGAGAGAGAGAGACACGGGGAGAGAGACACGGGGAGAGAGAGACACGGGGAGAGAGACACGGGGAGAGAGACACGGGGAGAGAGACACGGAGAGAAAGAGAGACACGGGGAGAGACACACGGGGAGAGAGACACGGGGAGAGAGAAACACGGGGAGAGAGACACGGGGAGAGAGACACGGGGAGAGAGACACGGGGAGAGAGACACGGGGAGAGAGAGACACGGGAAGAGAGACACAGGGAGAGAGAGACACGGGGAGAGAGACACGGGGAGAGAGAGACACGGGGAGAGAGAGAGAGAGAGACACGGGGAGAGAGACACGGGGAGAGAGACACGGGGAGAGAGACACGGGGAGAGAGACACGGGGAGAGAGACATTGGGAGAGAGAGACACGGGGAGAGAAACATGGGGAGAGAGACACGGGGAGAGAGACACGGGGAGAGAGACACGGGGAGAGAGAGACACGGGGAGAGAGAGACACGGGGAGAGAGACACGGGGAGAGAGACACGGGGAGAGAGAGACACGGGGAGAGAGAGACACGGGGAGAGAGACACGGGGAGAGAGAGACACGGGGAGAGAGACACGTAGAGAGAGAGAGACACGGGGAGAGAGACACGGGGAGAGAGAAACACGGGGTGAGAGAGACACGGGGTGAGAGAGACACGGGGACAGAGAGACGCGGGGAGAGAGAGACACGGGGAGAGAGAGACACGGGGAGAGAGAGACACGGGGAGAGAGAGACTCGGGGAGAGAGAGACACGGGGAGAGAGACACGGGGAGAGAGAGACACGGGGAGAGAGAGACACGGGGAGAGAGAGACACGGGGAGAGAGACACGGGGAGAGAGACATGGGGTGAGAGAGACACGGGGTGAGAGACACGGGGAGAGAGACACGGGGAGAGAGACACGGGGAGAGAGACACGGAGAGAGAGACACGGGGAGAGAGAGACACGGGGAGAGAGACACGGGGAGAGAGACACGGGGAGAGAGAGACACGGGGAGAGAGACACGGGGAGAGAGACACGGGGAGAGAGAGACACGGGGAGAGAGAGACACGGGGTGAGAGACACGGGGAGAGAGAGACACGGGGAGAGAGAGACTCGGGGAGAGAGACACGGGGAGAGAGACACGGAGAGAGAGACACGGGGAGAGAGAGACACGGGGAGAGAGACACGGGGAGAGAGACACGGGGAGAGAGAGACACGGGGAGAGAGACACGGGGAGAGAGACACGGGGAGAGAGAGACACGGGGAGAGAGAGACACGGGGTGAGAGACACGGGGAGAGAGAGACACGGGGAGAGAGAGACTCGGGGAGAGAGACACGGGGAGAGAGAGACACGGGGAGAGAGAGACACGGGGAGAGAGAGACACGGGGTGAGAGAGACACGGGGTGAGAGAGACACGGGGAGAGAGACACGGGGAGAGAGAGACACGGGGAGAGAGAGACACGGGGAGAGAGAGACACGGGGAGAGAGACACGGGGAGAGAGACACGGGGAGAGAGACACGGGGAGAGAGAGACACGGGGAGAGACACGGGGAGAGAGAGACACGGGGTGAGAGAGACACGGGGAGAGAGACACGGGGAGAGAGAGACATGGGGAGAGAGACACGTTGAGGGAGACACGGGGAGAGAGAGACACGGGAGAGAGGACACGGGGAGAGAGACACGGGGAGAGAGACACGGGGAGAGAGACACGGGGAGAGAGACACAGTGAGAGAGAGACACGGGGAGAGAGAGACACGGGGAGAGAGAGACACGGGGAGAGAGACACGGGGAGAGAGAGACACGGGGAGGGAGACAAGGGGAGAGAGAGACACGGGGAGAGAGACACGGGGAGAGAGACACGGGGAGAGAGACACGGGGAGGGAGACATGGGGAGAGAGACACGGGAGAGAGACACGGGGAGAGAGACACGCGGAGAGAGAGACACGCGGAGAGAGAGACACGGGGAGAGAGAGACACGAAGAGAGACACGCGGAGAGAGAGACACGGGGAGAGAGAGACACGGGGAGAGAGACACGGGGAGAGAGACACGGGGAGAGATACGGGGAGAGAGACACGGAGAGAGAGAGAGACATGGGGAGAGAAACATGGGGAGAGAGACACGGGGAGAGAGACACGGAGAGAGAGAGAGACATGGGGAGAGAAACATGGGGAGAGAGACACGGGGAGAGAGACACGGGGAGAGAGACACAGGGAGAGAGACACGGGGAGGGAGACGCGGGGAGGGAGACGCGGGGAGAGAGAGACACGGGAGAGAGAAACACGGGGAGAGAGACACGGGGAGAGAGACATGGGGAGAGAGACACGGGGAGAGAGAGACACGGGGAGAGAGACACGAGGAGAGAGAGAGACACGGGGAGAGAGAGACACGGGGTGAGAGACACGGAGAGAGAAAGAGACACGGGAGAGAGAGACACGGGAGAGAGACACGAGGAGAGAGAGAGACACGGGGAGAGAGAGACACGGGGTGAGAGACACGGAGAGAGAGAGAGACACGGGGAGGGAGACACGGGGGGGAGAGACACGGGGAGAGAGACACGGGGAGAGAGACACGGGGCGAGAGACACAGGGAGAGAGAGACACGGGGAGAGACACAGGAGAGAGACAGACTATTATTTGGATGCTGCCTGTGTGTGTCTGTGTGTGTGTCTGTTTGTGTGTGTCTGTGTGTTTATGTGTGGGTGTGTCTGTGTGTGTGTCTGTGTGTATACATATCTGTGTGTATATGTGTGTGTGTGTCTGTGTGTGTGTCGGTGTGTGTGAATGTTTGTATGTAACAGCACTTGCCCCTACAGCCCTGCAAGAGGCTAATTGGGAGAGCTTTGTCTGTGTGTCAGTGAGTGGGTGAGTGAGTGGGTGGGTGATTGAGTGGGTGAGTGAGTGTGTGGGTAAGTGAGTAGGTAAGTGAGTGAGTGAGTGGGTGACTGAGTGAGTGGGTGAGTGAGTGGGTGAGTGAGTGAGTGGGTGAGTGAGTAGGTGAGTGAGTGGTGAGTGAGTGAGTGAGTGGGTGAGTGAGTGAGTGAGTGAGTGGGTGAGTGAGTGAGTGGGTGAGTGAGTGAGTGAGTGCGTGGGTGAGTGAGTGAGTGGGTGGGTGAGTGAGTGGGTCAGTGGGTGAGTGAGTGGGTGAGTGCGTGGGTGGGTGAGTGAGTGGGTGAGTGGGTGAGTGAGTGGGTGAGTGAGTGAGTGGGTGAGTGAGTGAGTGAGTGGTTGAGTGAGTGGTGAGTGAGTGGGTCGGTGGGTGAGTGAGTGAGTGGGTGAGTGAGTGAGTGAGTGGGTGAGTGAGTGCGTGGGTGGGTGAGTGAGTGGGTGGGTGAGTGAGTGGGTCAGTGGGTGAGTGAGTGGGTGAGTGCGTGGGTGTGTGACTGAGTGGGTGAGTGGGTGAGTGAGTGGGTGAGTGAGAGGGTGAGTGAGTGGGTGAGTGAGTGAGTGGTTGAGTGAGTGGTGAGTGAGTGGGTCGGTGGGTGAGTGAGTGGGTGAGTGAGTGAGTGGGTGAGTGGGTGAGTGGTTGAGTGAGTGGTGAGTGAGTGGGTCGGTGGGTGAGTGAGTGGGTGAGTGGGTGAGTGGGTGGGTGAGTGGGTGAGTGAGTGAGTGAGTGGTTGAGTGAGTGGGTGAGTGAGTGAGTGGGTGAGGGGTGAGTGGGTGAGTGGTGGGTGAGTGGGTGAGTGAGTGAGTGGTTGAGTGAGTGGTGAGTGAGTGGGTCGGTGGGTGAGTGAGTGAGTGGGTGAGTGAGTGAGTGGGTGAGTGGGTGGGTGAGTGGGTGGCTGAGTGGCTGCCAAATGTGTCTCTCCACTAGGTACACTCAGCCCTGACTGACCGTCTGGATCCGTGATGAACTCCATGAGTGGTCTGTCAAGTGACAGTTTCCCCATCATCCGCTCCTCCAGCTCAAAGTACACATCCAGGCGGCGAGCCTAAACACAGACACGGCCATCGTGAACAACATTCACCACATCATGGTGGTGGTGGTGGTGGTGATGGTGGTGGTGGTGGTGGTGATGGTGGTGGTGGTGGTGATGGTGGTAGTGGTGTGAGTGTGGTGGTGATGGTGATGGTGGTGGTGATGGTGGTGGTGGTGGTGATGGTGGTGGTGGTGATGGTGGTGGTGGTGGTGGTGATGGTGGTAGTGGTGGTGGTGGTGATGGCAGTGATGGTGGTGGTGATGATGGTGGTGATGGTGGTGATGGTGATGGTGGTGGTGGTGATGGTGGTGGTGGTGATGGTGGTGATGGTGGTGATGGTGTGAGTGCGGTGGTGATGGTGATCGTGGTGGTGATGGTGGTGATGGTGGTGGTGGTGATGGTGGTGATGGTGGTGGTGGTGATGGTGTGAGTGTAATTGTGGTGATGGTGATGATGGTGATGATGGTGGTGATGGCGGTGATGGTGGTGGTGGTGGTGATGGTGGTGATGGTGGTGATGGTGGTGGTGGTGTGAGTGTGGTGGTGATGGTGATGATGGTGGTGATGGTGGTGGTGATGGTGTGAGTGTGGTGATGGTGGTGATGGTGTGAGTGTGGTGGTGGTGATGGTGGTGGTGGTGATGATGGTGGTGATGATGGTGGTGGTGATGGTGGTGGTGTGAGTGTGGTGGTGGTGTGAGTGTGGTGGTGGTGGTGGTGGTGGTGATGGGGTAGTGTGATTGTGGTGATGGTGGTGATGATGGTGGTGGTGATGGTGGTGGTGGTGATGGTGGTGATGGTGGTGATGGTGGTGGTGATGGTTGTGTGTGTGGTTGGTGGTGGTGGTGATGGTGGTGATGGTGTGAGTGTGGTGATGGTGGTGATGGTGTGAGTGTGGTGGTGATGGTGGTGATGGTGTGAGTGTGGTGGTGATGGTGGTGATGGTGGTGATGGTGTGAGTGTGGTGATGGTGGTGATGGTGTGAGTGTGGTGGTGATGATGGTCGTGATGGTGGTGATGGAAGTGATGGTGATGATGGTGGTGATGGTGATGATGGTGGTGATGGTGGTGATGATGGTGGTGATGGTGGTGATGATGTGAGTGTGATGATGATGATGTGAGTTGATGGTGGTGATGATGGTGATTGGAGGTGATGATGGTGGTGATGTTACTACACCTTAATGTGTTCTAACACAGCGGTAGCGATGTTGGTGTGAGTGTCGATTAGACGTTTCTTCTCCAGCAGCTCGGGCAGGGAGCTGCAATCACCATCATCATCATCATCAGCAACATCACCATCATCATCAGTAGCATCATCATCATCAGTAGCAACATCATCATCATCTGCAACATCATCATCAGTAGCATCATCATCAGGAACATCACCATCAGGCGCATCATCATCAGTAGCATCATCATCATCATCATCAGTAGCATCATCAGTAGCATCATCATCATCAGTAGCAGCATCATCAACAGTAGCATCATCATCATCAGTAGCATCATCAGCATCATCATCAGCATCATCATCAGTAGCATCATCAATGTTGATGGTGGTGATGGTGGTTGTGGTGATGGTGGTGATGGTGGTGGTGATGGTGGTGATGGTGGTGGTGATGGTGGTGATGATGGTGATGGTGGTGATGATGCTGGTGATGGTGGTGGTGATGGTGGTGATGGTGGTGGTGATGGTGGTGGTGATGGTGGTGATGGTAGTGATGGTGGTGGTGATGGTAGTGATGATGGTGGTGATGGTGGTGATGGTGGTGGTGATGGTGGTGATGATGGTGGTGATGGTGATGATGGTGGTGGTGATGGTGGTGGTGATGGTGGTGATGATGGTGGTGATGGTGGTGATGGTGATGATGGTGGTGATGGTGATGGTAGTGGTGATGGTGGTGATGATGATGGTGGTGGTGATGGTGGTGGTGATGGTGGTGGTGATGGTGGTGATGGTTATGGTGGTGGTGGTGGTGATGGTGGCGATGGTGGTGATGATGGTGGTGATGGTGGTAATGGTGGTGATGATGGTGGTGATGATGGTGCTGGTGATGATGATGCTGATGATGGTGATGATGGTGGTGATGGTCGTGATGGTCATGGTGGTGATGATGGTGGTGATGATGGTGATGATGGTGATGGTGGTGGTGATGGTGATGATGGTGGTGGTGGTGATGGTGGTGGTGATGGTGATGATGGTGGTGGTGATGGTGGTGATGATTGTGGTGATGATGATGGTGGTGATGGTGATGATGGTGGTGATGATGGTGGTGATGATGATGATGGGGTGATGGTGGTGATGGTGGTGGTGATGGTGGTGATGGTGGTGGTGATGGTTTTCATGATGGTGGTGGTGATGGTGGTGATGATGATGGTGATGATGGTTGTGGTGATAGTGGTGGTGATGGTGGTGTGTGTTGTGATGGTGGTGAAGGTGGTGATGGTGATGGTGGTGATGGTGGTGGTGATGGTGGTGATGGTGGTGATGGTGGGGTGGTGGTGATGGTGGTGATGGTGGTGATGGTGATGGTGGTGATGGTGGTGGTGATGGTGGTGATGGGTGGTGGTGATGGTGGTGGTGATGGTGGTGGTGGTGGTGATGGAGATGATGGTGATGGTGATGATGGTGATGGTGATGATGATGGTGATGATGGTGATGATGGTGATGGTGGTGATGGTGGTGATGGTGGTGGTGATGGTGATGGTGATGATGATGGTGATGATGGTGATGGTGATGATGGTGATGATGGTGATGGTGGTGATGGTGGTGATGGTGGTGGTGATGGTGATGGTGATGATGATGGTGATGATGGTGATGGTGATGATGATGGTGATGATGATGATGGTGGTGGTGATGGTGATGATGGTGATGGTGGCTCACCTGACCGATGATGTAAGCTGGTGCTGATGTGTCTGAGAGGAGGCTGATGGCCCCCGTCATCACCATCACCTTCCAGACCCTACCACCATCACACCACCATCACACACACACACACCACCATCACCATCACCACCACCACCACCATCACCACCACCACCATCACCACCATCACACCACCATCACACACACACACACCACCATCACCATCACCACCACCACCACCATCACCATCACCACCATCACCATCACCACCACCACCACCACCATCACCACCACCATCACCACCATCACACCACCATCACACACACACCACCATCACCACCACCATCACCACCATCACACCACCATCACACACACACCACCATCACCATCACCACCATCACACCACCATCACACACACCACCATCACACCACCATCACCATCACCACCATCACCATCACCACCATCACACACACACCACCATCACCACCATCACCATCACCACCATCACCACCACCATCACACCACCATCACCACCACCATCACCACCACCACCATCACCACCACCATCACCATCATCACCATCACCATCATCACCACCATCACACCACCATCACACACACACACACACACACCATCACCACATCACCACATCACCATCATCACCATCACCACCATCATCATCACCATCACCATCATCACCACCATCATCACCATCACCACCACCATCACCACCACCACCACCATCATCACCATCACCATCACCACCATCACCATCACCATCATCACCATCACCACCATCATCATCACCATCACCATCATCACCACCATCACACCACCATCACACACACACACACACCACCATCACCACCATCACCACCATCACACACACACACACCACCATCACCACCATCACCATCATCACCATCACCACCATCACCACCATCACACACACACACCACCATCACCATCACCACCATCACCATCACCACCATCACCATCACCACCATCACCATCATCACCACCATCACACCACCATCACACACACACACACACCACCATCACCATCACCACCATCACCATCACCACCATCACCATCACCATCATCACCATCACCACCATCATCATCACCATCACCATCATCACCACCATCACACCACCATCACACACACACACACACCACCATCACCACCATCACCACCATCACACACACACACACACACCACCATCACCACCATCACCATCATCACCATCACCACCATCACCACCATCACACACACACACCACCATCACCATCACCACCATCACCATCACCACCATCACCACCATCATCATCACCACCATCACCACCATCATCATCACCACCATCACCATCATCACCACCATCACCACCATCACCACCATCATCACCACCACCACCACCACCATCATCACCATCACCACCATCATCATCACCATCATCACCATCACCACCACATCACCATCATCACCACCACCACCACCATCATCACCATCACCACCATCATAACCATCACCATCACCACCACCATCACCACCACTACCACCATCATCACCATCACCACCACCATCATCACCATCACCATCACCACCACCATCACAACCATCACACACACCACCATCATCATCACCACCATCATCACCACCACCACCATCACCACCATCACCACCATCACACACACCATCACCATCACCACCACTATCACCACAACCATCATCACCATCTTCACATCATCATCATGATGCTGATGATGATGCTGATGCTACTAATGCTGCTGCTGATGCTGATAATGATGATGCTGATGATGATGATGCTGATGATGATGATGCTGATGATGATGTTACTGATAATGATGATAACGATGATGCTGATGACGATGATGATGTTACTGATGACGATGATGATGTTACTGATAATGATGCTACTGATGATGCTGCTGATGATGCTGCTGCTGATGATGCTGATGATGATGCTGATGATGCTGATAATGATGATGCTGATGCTCCCTGATGATGCTGATGCTGATGATGCTACTGATGCTGCTGATGATGCT
>NW_027423486.1:0-67813 GCF_048934315.1 Petromyzon marinus
CCCCCCCCTCCACCCCTCACCACACTCCCCCCCCTCCTCCACACTCCCCTCACCACCCCACCTCCACCCACTCCACTCTCCACCCACTCCTCCACTCTCCCTCTCCCCCCACTCCCCTCCCCTCCCACCCCCTCCCCCTCCAATCTCCACCCACTCCCCCCCTCCTCCCTCTCACTCTCCACCCCCTCCTCCCTTCCTACTCCCCACTCTCCACTCTCCACTCTCCACCCACTCCTCCACTCTCCACTCTCCACCCACTCCTCCACTCTCCACTCTCCACCCACTCCTCCATTCTCCACTCTCCACCCACTCCTCCACTCTCCCACTCTCCACCCACTCCTCCACTCTCCACTCTCCACCCACTCCTCCACTCTCCACCCACTCCTCCACTCTCCACTCTCCACCCACTCCTCCACTCTCCACTCTCCACCCACTCCTCCACTCTCCACTCTCCACCCACTCCTCCACTCTCCACTCTCCACCCACTCCTCCACTCTCCACTCTCCACCCACTCCTCCACTCTCCTCTCTCCACCCACTCCTCCACTCTCCACTCTCCACCCACTCCTCCACTTCTCCACTCTCCACCCACTCCTCCACTCTCCACTCTCCACCCACTCCTCCACTCTCCACTCTCCACCCACTCCTCCACTCTCCACTCTCCACCCACTCCTCCACTCTCCACTCTCCACCCACTCCTCCACTCTCCACTCTCCACCCACTCCTCCACTCTCCACTCTCCACCCACTCTGCACTCCCCACTCTCCACCCACTCCTCCACTCTCCACTCTCCACCCACTCCTCCACTCTCCACTCTCCACCCACTCCTCCACTCTCCACTCTCCACCCACTACTCCACTCTCCACTCTCCACCCACTCCTCCACTCCTACTCTCCACCCACTCCTCCACTCTCCACTCTCCACCCACTCCTCCACTCTCCACTCTCCACCCACTCCACTCTCCACTCTCCACCCACTCCTCCACTCTCCACTCTCCACCCACTCTACACACTCCACTCTCCACCCACTCCTCCACTCTCCACTCTCCACCCACTCCTCCACTCTCCACTCTCCACCCACTCCTCCACTCTCCACTCTCCACCCACTCCTCCACTCTCCACTCTCCACCCACTCTCCACTCTCCACTCTGCCACCCATTCCTCCACTCTCCACTCTCCACCCACTCCTCCACTCTCCACTCTCCACCCACTCCTCCACTCTCCACTCTCCACCCACTCTCCACTCTCCACTCTCCACCCACTCCTCCACTCTCCACTCTCCACCCACTCCTCCACTCTCCACTCTCCACCCACTCCTCCACTCTCCACTCTCCACCCACTCCTCCACTCTCCACTCTCTCCACTCTCCACTCTCCACCCACTCCTCCACTCTCCACTCTCCACCCACTCCTCACTCTCCACTCTCCACCCACTCCTCCACTCTCCACCCACTCGTCCACTCTCCACTCTCCACCCACTCCTCCACTCTCCACTCTCCACCCACTCCTCCACTCTCCACTCTCCACCCACTCCTCCACTCTCCACTCTCCACCCACTCCTCCACTCTCCACTCTCCACCCACTCCTCCACTCTCTACTCCCCACCCACTCCTCCACTCTCCACTCTCCACCCACCTCCACTCTTCTCCACCCACTCCTCCACTCTCCACTCTCCACCCACTCCTCCACTCTCCACCCACTCCTCCACTCTCCACTCTCCACCCACTCCTCCACTCTCCATTCTCCACCCACTCCTCCACTCTCCACTCTCCACCCACTCCTCCACTCTCCACTCTCCACCCACTCTTCCACACTCCACTCTCCACCCACTCCTCCACTCTCCACTCTCCACCCACTCCTCCACTCTCCACCCACTCCTCCACTCTCCACTCTCCACCCACTCCTCCACTCTCCAATCTCCACCCACTCCTCCACTCTCCACTCTCCACCCACTCCTCCACTCTCCACTCTCCACCCACTCCTCCTCTCTCCACTCTCCACCCACTCCTCCACTCTCCACCCACTCTCTACTCCACTCTCCACCCACTCCTCCACTCTCCACTCTCCACCCACTCCTCCACTCTCCACTCTCCACCCACTCCTGCACTCTCCACTCTCCACCCACTCCTCCACTCTCCACTCTCCACCCACTCCTCCACTCTCCACTCTCCACCCACTCCTCCACTCTCAACTCTCCACCCCACTCCTCCACTCTCTACTCTCCACCCACTCCTCCTCTCTCCACTCTCCACCCACTCCTCCACTCTCCACTCTCCACCCACTCCTCCACTCTCCACTCTCCACCCACTCCTCCACTCTCCACCCACTCCTCCACTCTCCACTCTCCACCCACTCCTCCACTCTCCACTCTTTACCCCACTCCTCCACTCTCCACTCTCCACCCACTCCTCCACTCTCCACTCCCCACCCACTCCTCCACTCTCCACCCAATCCTCCACTCTCCACTCTCCACCCACTCCTCCACTGTCCACTCTCCACCCACTCCTCCACTCTCCACTCTCCACCCACTCCTCCACTCTCCACTCTCCACCCACTCCTCCACTCTCCACTCTCCACCCACTCCTCCACTCTACACTCTCCACCCACTCCTCCACTCTACACTCTCCACCAACTCCTCCACTCCCACTCTCCACCCACTCCTCCACTCTCCACTCTCCACCCACTCCTCCACTCTCCACTCTCCACCCCACTCCCATCTCCACTCTCCACTCTCCACCCACTCCTCCACTCTCCCACCCCTCCCCTCCCATCTCTCCACCCACCCTCCACCTCCACCACCCACTCTCCACTCTCCACTCTCCACCCACTCCTCCACTCTCCACTCTCCACCCACTCCCCACTCTCCACTCTCCATCCACTCCTCCACTCTCCACTCTCCACCCACTCCTCCACTCTCCACTCTCCACCCACTCCTCCACTCTCCACTCTCCACCCACTCCTCCACTCTCCACTCTCCAACCACTCCTCCATTCTCCACTCTCCACCCACTCCTCCACTCTCCACTCTCCATCCACTTCTCCACTCTCCACTCTCCACCCACTCCTCCACTCTCCACTCTCCACCCACTCCTCCACTCCCACTCACTCCTCCACTCTCCACTCTCCACCCACTCCTCCACTCTCCACCCACTCCTCTCTCCACTCTCAACCCACTCCTCCACTCTCCACCCACTCCTCCACACTCCACTCTCCACCCACTCCTCCACTCTCCACTCTCCACCCACTCCTCCACTCTCCACTCTCCACCCACTCCTCCACTCCCCACTCTCCACCCACTCCTCCACTCCCCATTCTCCACCCACTCCTCCACTCCCCACTCTCCACCCACTCCCAGTCTCCACTCTCCACCCACTCCTCCACTCTCCACTCTCCACCCACTCCTCCACTCTCCACTCTCCACCCACTCCTCCACTCTCCACTCTCCACCCACTCCTCCACTCTCCACTCTCCACCCACTCCTCCACTCTCCACTCCCACCCACTCCTCCACTTCCAATCTCCACCCACTCCTCCACTCTCCACTCTCCACCCACTCCTCCACTCTCAACTCTCCACCCACTCCTCCACTCTCCACTCTCCACCCACTCCTCTACTCTCCACTCTCCACCCACTCCTCCACTCTCCACTCTCCACCCACTCCTCCACTCTCCACTCTCCACCCACTCCTCCACTCTCCACTCTCCACCCACTCCTCCACTCTCCACTCTCCACCCACTCCTCCACTCTCCACCCACTCCTCCACTCTCCACTCTCCACCCACTCTTCCACACTCCACTCTCCACCCACTCCTCCACTCTCCACTCTCCACCCACTCCTCCACTCTCCACTCTCCACCCACTCCTCCACTCTCCACTCTCCACCCACTCCTCCACTCTCCACTCTCCACCCACTCCTCCACTCTCCACTCTCCACCCACTCCTCCACTCTCCAATCTCCACCCACTCCTCCACTCTCCACTCTCCACCCACTCCTCCACTCTCCACTCTCCATCCACTCCTCCACTCTCCACCCACTCCTCCACTCTCCACTCTCCACCCACTCCTCCACTCTCCACTCTCCACCCACTCCTCCACTCTCCACTCTCCACCCACTCCTCCACTCTCCACTCTCCACCCACTCCTGCACTCTCCACTCTCCATCCACTCCTCCACTCTCCACTCTCCACCCACTCCTCCACTCTCTACTCTCCACCCACTCCTCCACTCTCCACCCACTCCTCCACTCTCCACCCCTCCTCCACTCTCTACTCTCCACCGACTCCTCCACTCTCCACTCTCCACCCACTCCTCCACTCTCCACCCACTCCTCCACTCTCCACTCTCCTCCCACTCCTCCACTCTCAACTCTCCACCCACTCCTCCACTCTCCACTCTCCACCCACTCCTCCACTCTCCACTCTCCACCCACTCCTCCACTCTCCACTCTCCACCCACTCCTCCACTCTCCACTCTCCACCCACTCCTCCACTCTCCACTCTCCACCCACTCCTCCACTCTCCACTCTCCACCCACTCCTCCACTCTCCACTCTCCACCCACTCCTCCACTCTCCACTCTCCACCCACTCCTCCACTCTACACTCTCCACCCACTCCTCCACTCTCCACTTTCCACCCACTCCTCCACTCTCCACCCACTCCTCCACTCTCCACTCTCCACCCACTCCTCCACTCTCCACTCTCCACCCACTCCCTCTCCACTCTCCACCCACTCCTCCACTCTCCAATCTCCACCCACTCCTCCACTCTCCACCTCCACCCACTCCTCCACTCTGCACTCTCCACCCACTCCTCACTCCACTCATCCACTCTCCACCCAATCCTCCACTCTCCACTCTCCACCCACTCCTCCACTCTCCATCTCCCACTCTCCACTCCTCCACTCCTCCACTCCTCTCCACCCACTCCTCCACTCTCCACTCTCCACCAACTCCTCCACTCTCCACTCTCCACCCACTCCTCCACTCTCCACTCTCCACCCACTCTTCCATTCTCCACTATCCACCCACTCCTCCACTCTCCACTCTCCACCCACTTCTCCACTCTCCACCCACTCCTCCACTCTCCACTCTCCACCAACTTCTCCACTCTCCACCCACTCCTCCACTCTCCACTCTCCACCCACTCCTCCACTCTCCACTCTCCACCCACTCCTCCACTCTCCACTCTCCACCCACTCCTCCACTCTCCACTCCCACCCACTCCTCCACTCTCCACTCTCCACCCACTCCTCCACTCTCCACCCACTCCTCCACTCTCCACCCACTCCTCCACTCTCCACTCTCCACCCACTCCTCCACTCTCCACTCTCCACCCACTCCTCCACTCCCCACTCTCCACCCACCCACTCTCCACCGACTCCTCCACTCCCCACTCTCCACCCATTCCTCCACTCTCCACTCTCCACCCACTCCTCCACTCTCCACTCTCCACCCACTCCTCCACTCTCCACTCTCCACCCACTCCTCCACTCTGTTGTATACGGCCCTTTTTCCACAATTAATATCCATAAGAATATTCACGGATGCATACACGTAGATTTCTTTTTCCTTTCTTTCGTGACAAACAATATATATTTTTTAATAATGAATAAAACCCGTAAGCCAGAAACACGAAAAACCAGATGTCGGTCATAAACAGACCATTAAAAAAATAAAGAAATAATAAAACTCTCGAGGCGAGGATGTTAGCAGCTATCTGCGAAGATCTCCAGATGAACAAGAGTTTGATGTGCCCTAAGGGAGGTCACGCAGAGGGAAGCCCTCCGCAAGCCAGAAATGAGGACGCCCACGGGTTAAACTATTTTTTTTAAAACAACGGTTCAAAATTAAAATGCAATAACAAGAATAAGCTAAAGTTAGCGGTCCTCGCGCTCACTCCAATTAAGACCAGGCCACCAGATACATCAGTGAATTATTATCCAATGATTAATTCGCTATCAAATGATTTTCACCTTTAATACTTTTACTGTTAAAACAAAGCTTGGAGCAGGAATACCGATTCACATCAAAGGTTATCGAGAAGGAACGAGACAATGGGCAAACTTGCGAAAGAGTTTAAACAATATCCCAAGCAACCCCGACCACCTTTGTCTCTCTCACAGCGCGGAGAAGCAGGAATCACACCTTATCACAAGGGGCCATCTGGAAAAGCCAGCCGGGTTTGATGAGGAGACACACCCACCCCACACACGGCAACCAGGAAAAGAAAGTTTTAAAGAAAATTGCAAAATAATATTAATAATAACAACGTGTTAACCTTACACGACATTCCATTATAGAACCTTACAGAACCAAGGGATATGGATTCCAACAATCAAGAAATGGACCTTTTAAACTCAGGATGATAATTATTTTTCTTTTTAATAATTCCATCATAACAATTCGAACCTCAGTAAAACCGAGAGGTGTCGGGAGGACGTAGTTACAAACACGAGTCTTGGCGAACATGGGACCAAATGGTATTTGAGAAATATAAGTCGAAAGAATAAAGAGGTGTTCCCGACCACCTTTGTCTCTCCCGAAGAGCGCGAGAGAGGAATTTCACGCCAAGACAACCAGAACGTTATCGCGGGGACCATCTGCCACACACGGAACTTAGTAATAGCCCCCACCCCACCCTGCACACGGGCAGCAAAAGAGCGAGCGAGCTTTAAGTTAAACTGTCACACATTTATAAACGCACAAAGTGACGAAAATTAATAAACTAAGTAAGAGCCAAGGCAACGGGGTGGATTAGGCTGGTAGAATGTGGAGTCGAAATGATATTTGCAAAGTATAGAGAGATGGGAAGATCCCGGCCACCTTTGTCTTTCCCTGCAGCACGTGATAAAATGCATACGCTCGGAAGAGCATCTTCACTTGGAAATAAATCAAATACTATGAATCACAAGCAGGATCATAACTGTGTATGATAAGATACCAACTGTGATGTGAAATGTTAAACTTAAAAAAATCTTAACCATTTCTTTGTGCGTCGGAACGCGTACAGAAAAGGGGGGGGGGGGGGAACCCGCCTCTCTCTCTGGGTGGAGGGATTAGACAACCAGACGCCACCAAGATGAATCGAGGTGTCTGTTGTCTTGATGTTTATGGCTTGAGGAAAGACCCGAACAGGACCGTGTCATAAATGACACACACACAAACATACACACTGACACACGAACCCCCCCACCACCGACACACGACCCCCCCCCCCCCCACCGACATACGATCAGATCAAAGATAGCTCCGCCTCGTGAGGGGGAGCCGAGAGGGAGAGAGATTTTTGGCATAAAAAGGAGCCGTTTCAGCATTGAAATCAACTAATCAGCCCTCGGGGCCAACTCATCAGCCCTCGGGGGCAGCTCAACAGAAGAAGACTCATCTCAACTCAGCTCAACAGAAGAAGACTCATCTCTACTCATCTCAGCAGAAGACCCGCTCAACTCATCTCAGCAGAAGAACAGCCATCACCGACGCCGGAGACGTCTCTACAACTCGCCGAATTGGCGAGTGTCGCCGATTGGCGACCCGCTGCCGCTGTTAGTGGCCAGCGCCACCACGAGCGAATCGTGAGCCTGCAATCTACAACCGCCGACGACGGAGCACCAGCGCGCCGCTGCGGGCGTGCTTCTAACGCCGTCTACCAGACGGTCATCTCAGCTACAACAACGCATCTACTCGTTCACCAACGTCCGTCGAGTCCGAACCAACTACTGAAAGAAGAATCAACTGATACGTATGATACACTGCCCCCCACTACACGACAAACCAGACGTCTGCTTGACGCAAAGAATCGATTCCGAACATTGGCCTACTCTTTCACCATTCATACCATTCAACACACACTCACGGGTCATTAACAAAGCCTAAAAACCTCAAGCCATTGAACCATCCGTGATTGTGGAAACATCGCAACGACCGAGTGAATAATCTATCGTTTTTAAGAGTGTTCATAATTTTCTCTGTAATGTTGTGCTGGGGCTGTACTTCTAACCGCATAAATTACCAACTGACCCATTAACAAGGATTCATTCTTGACACCTCACCACGGAGCGCCGCTCGCGGGGATAGAGAGCGTGTTCAACCGGTTCCCTGTCAGGGGTCTGGCCACAATTAATTAAAAGATTGGCCCGAGATAAGGATATCAAAAGAAAACATCGCCACCCATTGAGTCGCGTTGAGAAGTTGATTAGAAATACTTGAGTCGTTCGTTAATATTTGTCTTTCTGCATAATCTTGCTGGTATCCACAAATGAAATAACGAATTGAAACGCATATTTGTGCCTCCAAGAATAATACTGGTTGGAGTGCCCTGTCAACGAGTAGCGTTGCATAATAATCAGTCATCCTATTGTGAACAACGTGACAATAATTGCATTAAGGGCCGCGCATGATCAATGACCGAATGCTGTGTTGTGTGACAATTCAAGTAACGAAGCATGGTGGCCATCGAGTGGTGTTGATAAGGCAATTCGAAGTATTTCAGTCGAACGCTTTAAATTCATAATCGTTATGAATCAATGAACGAACATCAACGTGGTACTGTGCTGACGATTTCAAGCATAATAACTTCGCATATCAGGATGTATTAAGGATTGGATACGAATCAAAGACCAAGTGCCGTGTTGTGTAACAATTCAAGCATACGGGTTTGCATATTATAAAGTTAAGGTTTGATAGAATAGTTCGCATGTTTTTAATCTCTCTCTCAACAACCGATCGATTGTGTTACGCGTCGGGAATTAACCACAGGTGCCGCTATCGAGGTGAAACAACGCAATCGTGATGGTATCATGTTAACGCTGTGTTGAAATTCCAAAATCCCGACATTGAGTTTTTATATTATCCAAAAATTAAAGTTAGCTAGAAATAAAATTGATTAAAGCAGAAGGTTTGTGTGTGATTCTTCCTGAAATTCTGCATAATATTGTTCTGCGTTTGAGATCTGAATCCTGGGGACCTATCATAAGCACACTATCACCACACATAATCCATAACACACATAATCCGTAATGTTCAATCGAGAGTAATCGTATTCTTATCGATAATACGGAATTAAAGAGCAGAGTCGAATCGACTCTCTCTCATTCACGCTCACAACGCCTGCGTCACTGCATACGATTAATTGCGTTATTCCAATTCATAACACAATCCTCGTCACCGAGGCTCGACCTGATAATCCATAACGACCTGCATTATCATAACCACGCCCACTCGCATAAATTAATACAATTATCTCTCGAATCCGCATAATTTATGCGCATAATTACACTGATTAACATAATTTCGGATAAATTATGCAAATCTCAAATTTCATTTAATTTTCATTATTTTCATCAATTTTCATAACACCTATATATACAACACACCCCCTCGTGCGACATTCCAGCCTTCATAGGCGCTGCTGGCTAACAGCACTTGCCCCAACATTCTGGTTAGGCTATTCGGGGGATGACTGTCGCTGTTTGTGTGTGTGTGTGCTTGCGGGCATTCACCCCCAAACCCCCCCCGTGTGCAGTTATGGGGACTCATTATGCCCCCTCCCGACAAACGGGCCCACATCCAGACTCAAGGTAAGTGACAATAAAAACATATTTTTTTTCTATTTATGTAACTTTATTTTTTGTTTACCATACAGTATTTATTACAGTATTATTTGCAAATGTATAATATTCCGTGTTATGACTTTAACAATGCTTCCAATTTTTTGTTAAACCGTAATACATTTTACAACACTTCCAGTATGTGAATTTAAATACAGTACACTATTTTATTCAGACTTATGAACTGTTCGACTTACTAACGATTCTCTGTAATGGAATCCAAAAGTTGTACTATTCATTAACAACACCTCCCATTGGTATGGTTGACTACATGTGATGCAAAATAAGTTAAACATAGATAAATATATATTGTACAACACTTTCCCCAACAGTGTGTTGAGGCTACATGGGGGACCTTTGTGTTTGTGCTTGTGATTGTATTGTGGAGGCCTTCTTAGGTGCTGCTCCTTGCTAATAGCACTTGCCCCAATAGTCTCTTGATTCTATACGGGGAACGTTTGTCTTTGTGAATAATGTTTTAATTGGGACGGTGTCATTTTCAAAATTGCCCCAATGTTTTTAAATGGTCGACTTGCGTTTCAGCCATTTTCAGACCCAATTAATACATCTCTTCATTTCTTGAGCTTGGTGGCGGTGGTGGCAGCTGTGGCAGCGGCGGTGGCAGTGGCGTTGGTGGTGGTGGCATCTTTGTAAATTTGAGAATTGGCGCATTTCAGCTCTTTCAGCTGTCTACTGAGATGCCGGCACTCTTTGCGCATCTTCTCTTCGCCGTGCCACTTTTCCTCGTGACGCGCCAGCTTCCCGCGCAGCCTAAACTGCTTCTGCCCTCTCTGTGGATTCAGGAAGTTCAACTCCCTCAGGTGGATGCGCAGCGACCTACGGAGACCTTCCTTTTTACAGCGCAGCGACATTTGCCGCTGTGCTGCATTGCAGTCTCGGAGAAAATCCGCACGGAGAGACGCACGCTCGCAGCAAGGCACTCTCGTCGACTCCAGCTCCAACTGGTGCTCTTTAAGCTGTTGAACCAGGCCCCTGTTCTCTCTCTGGAGAGTCTCTCGGTTATCCATCAACTCCTCCTGCTGCTGCTGTAGCTTCAGATGGGGCGTCTTGTTCTTCTGACAGAGCTCCACATTCTGCTGGCCCATCATCTCCCTTTGCAGCGTCGTGGTCTCGCGGTGAAAGTCTGAGATGGAAAGCGTAAAACGAAGATAAATGAAGATCCCCATCCCAAGCAGGGCCAAGAGCAGAACGCCAACGATCAGCAGCACCATGCTCAGCTCGTGTTGACGGCACGCGGGACAGAGGCAAGTGTGATGCACGTCACGAAGGGGCGTGTTATTAATACCAACGTCATTACCGGATGTGACGTACACCTTGACGGAACAGTCATCCCTGCCCACTTATTGTCAATCATTGCCAACCACGTGACTCCACGGCCCCGCCCCTAACCGCGCAGCTCCTCCCCCATACTCTTCTTCCGCCTGCCCCACGTGACGCGAAGCGAGCCAATCACGCGAGAGGCGGCGCACGGTCGGCCCCGCGACCGCTTCCCGCCATTCTTGCAATGGGCGGTGGGGGGGCGAGATCACTCCACGTCGCGAGCGGGAGGAGGAGGTACTAGGGGGAGGGGCCAGCAGGGACGAGGGGGAGGGGCCAGGAGGAACGAGGGGGAGGGGCCAGGAGGGACGAGGGGGAGGGGCCAGGAGGGACGAGGGGGAGGGGCCAGGAGGAACGAGGGGGAGGGGCCAGGAGAGACGAGGGGGAGGGGCCAGGAGGGACGAGGGGGAGGGGCCAGGAGGGACGAGGGGCCAGGAGGGACGAGGGGGAGGGGCCAGGAGCGGGAGGGGGGGGCCGTGGCGCCGCTCTTGGGCCGCGAGGCCTCCCCCTGGGCCCGCGGCGCCACGCGGAGACCGCGACAGCAGCAGCAGGAGGTGGTGGTGGTGGTGTTTGTGGTTGTAGGCACGGGACAGGTGGTGGTGGTGTTTGTGGTTGTAGGCACGGGAGAGGTGGTGGTGGTGTTTGTGGTTGTAGGCACGGGAGAGGTGGTGGTGGTGTTTGTGGTTGTAGGCACGGGAGAGGTGGTGGTGGTGTTTGTGGTTGTAGGCACGGGAGAGGTGGTGGTGGTGTTTGTGGTTGTAGGCACGGGAGAGGTGGTCACGGACAGGCGGTGAGTGCCGGGTGATGGAGGGGGGGGTGAGGGAGTGGATTGCAGGGTGAGTGAGTTAATGAGGAGAATTAATAGGTGAGGAGGGTGAGTGAGTTGAAGGGTGAGGTGAGTGAGTGGGTGAGTGGTGAGTTCACGACAGGGAGATTGGGGCTGAGTGAGTGAACGCAGCGCACGGTAAAGATCCCCTGAGAGCATTCGCAAGAGTTGGACATTGAGTGCCGCTGTCAGGGTCCACACGCAAATTACTCACTTGGCATGATATACAAATTAACCATTGTAAACGATAACTTTTAAAAAAGTCCGCTATTTGTCAGAGCTAATGCGATGTGCGTTCAGCATATTTGTAGCACGTTATAACCAACGTCAACATCGTCATTTAGAGTAACCATTAGTCCATACGTGTCACTTGCTAATAGTCCCCGGGTCAATCACAACTTTGCCGTGCGTGCAGTCTTTGTCTCTGGCTGCTCGCTAGGGCTGCGATGCCTTTCCATGCCACAAGATGACGTTCATTGCTCCTTCCACACCGCGACAATATTTACTACAGTGTTCTATAACGCGGTAGTTGCGTTGCTGAATAACACCGCGTTGTGTAAACTCCCTCGTTACAATGACTAATACAGGGTAAAGCACAGTCCGTGATAACAGCGTGAGATGCGTGTGTCGGCTGAACAAAGACTGAGGCGCGTGGGGAGCATCAGGAAGCATCCAGCAGCATCCCAATGCCTCGTGTGACGCTGTGCCCAGGCAGCCGTACAACCGCACATTCCTACTCGCGCGACGTGGTTCTCTTGACTCAACCACTTAGCATTCGCGTTATAAAACGTGTTCCCTAATACATCCATCGTGCCATATCCAAATGGCGTTATGAAAACACGCGTTAAGGCAGAACGAACTCTATAAACTATTTTTATTTTACCAGGTGAGACCCACTGAGCTATGTGGCTGTTTTCCAGAAGCGACCTGTCCACAAATGATAGATCAGCTAAATGGCTAATCACGTTAGAAATGTGTAGCACCAGCCACAAATACTCTAGACATGGGATCCCCTTTGACAGGGTCAGTGTCTACTTAGATTCACTCACTCCGCCTATTGTCATGCGGCGTGTGCAGCTGCGTCGTGACACTTGGTAGAGTGCTGTCTTTGAGGCAGAGAACTTTAAAACCGTGTGCAGTGGTTAATTTGCTTAACAGCTTTACACCGAACTCCTTGCTTGTGGTAAAACATGTTTGCGACTTTGCTGATTGAGAACTATGCAGATTTAGATTTATAGTAACATGTACTTGGTGTGAGATGAACTTCCAAACAATTTCCTTTGCTCAACATTTTGGAATTAACGTCTTTTTAAATGGTCAGCTTAAGTGATTCCGTGATGTTTATGTAACTTGACCATTAAGATTATCTATGGTGCACAATTATTTCAGGATTATTTTTCATAAGTAAACTTTAAACTGAACCCATATGTGATATTATATTGCCTGATTATTTTAATTTTTAATGTAGTCTACATGCTCTTCTGGGGATATTAACCCACATTTACCATTCATTGATGTTCCCTTTGACATTGGTAATTGGCATTGTCACACCATAGTAATTCATGGGCAATTATGTAATTCTCTCTGTGTCTATCTTTCTCTGCATCTGTCTGTGTGGTTGTCTCTCTCTGCCGGTGTGTTTTTCTCTATATGCGTCTCTCGTGTGTCTCTTTGTGTGTGCCTCTGTCTGTGTGTGGATGTCTCTCGGTGTCTGTGTCTCTCTTTCCTTTTCCACGATGTGGTGTTGTATTTACATGCAAATTCTACCTGTAGCCCCGCCCACTTACCCTTGGGCTGAGCTTATCTCAAGCCAATATAACTTCGTGTTTCAGCAGTTTTCTCGCTATATTTTTTCACCTGATGATGGTTGCTTGTGTTGCGATCGAAACGTCGTGATCTATTATTTTTTTCTACCTACGTGACTTTACCGAAAGAACCAAAGAGTATTGTGATTGTAATTTAGATTGTGATCGTTGTGGTGGAGGTGGTGATATTGATGGTGGTGTTAACGATAGCGGTGATTTTGGTGGTTGTAATGGTGGTATTGATGGTGGTAATGGTGGTTGACTATTACCCCTCTCGTGTCCTTACTTCCACCACCAGGTTTAAGAATCTGCCGGTGTCTGTGCTGGAGGTGGACGTCTGGATCTGTGCGGTCTGGAGTGGTGGACAATAGACTCCTGCAGCTCAGCCAGGTGGACGCACTGGGCAGGGAGCAAGATGGTGGTGGCCTTAGAGACCCACTTACTCCCACAGAGAGCCATAGACTCACTCAGAGAGAGCACTCACACAGAGAGCCAGAGTCTCACTGACACAGAGCCATAGACTCACTCACATGGAGACACATAGACTCACTCAAACAGAGAACCATTGATTAACCCACACAGAGAACCATAGAATCACTCGCACAGATTCACACAGAGAGACATAGACTCACTCACGCAGAGGACTATATGCAGTACATCCTCGTCTTTTATGTAATGTGTTTCGCTTAGCGCACACCACACCCACTATAACTGGAGTAGCACATGACGGACTGCTCTTATGAGTGGTGTGGGTGTTGGCAGCGTTGTTCTGTATTGCTGGGAGCTGATGCTGTACCGGAGCGCACTGTGTAATGTGGCGTGTCATCCTCTTCCTCAGCCTTTGTTCCAGCATCTGTGTGTAGTGTCATCTCACTCACTCCCTTATAGTTTTCACTCATCATATCTCCCTTTCACGTCCTTTGTATGTATATTGATGAATGTAACACAATTTTTTATTATTATTTGGCTGCTATAAATTTCCACGTCATAAGCTACTTCATTCATCTATCATTTGTGGCCAGTTCGCTTCTGAAATAGAAGCTAATAGCTTAGAGGGCTTTACTAGGTAAGATAAAAATAGTTTGTTTTTTATTTTTTTGTGATTTGCTTACCTTTCCTATACTTTTCACTTCGATTGTGTTTTTGCATCGTTTGTTCTTGTAACTTTCTGTACCACCCCAACTGGAAATCTGTGAAAAAGGGCTTTTTAGATTCCTCCAGTATAAATAACGATTATAATATAGATCTTCTACATATACACAACACATTTAAAATAAACATAGAAAACAGTGTACTGTACTCTCAATTAAAAATAGTAATAAAAGTTACATTGTGCTAAAACGGAGCCTCCCCCTTTACCGTTTTTCCTTGTAGAAAAGTTTTCTGCTTGACGTAAAATAGCTTTAAGCAGCAATTTTCGACAACGCAACCCCCGCGTTAAGCAAGGATATGTTGTACTCACTTACACAGAGAGACATAGACTCAAACTTGATTTGGCACTTTCGGGACTGCAGGAATTACTCTTTGGTTATTTCGGTAAAGTCACGTAGACTTGCACAGAAAGCCATAATCTCACTCGAACAGAGAGACTTGGAGTCAATCACACAGAGCCATCGACTCATTCAAACACAGATGATGATAACAGATACCCATGAACTCATATTGAGACCCATGGACTCACACAGAGACCAGTAAACTTACCAGACCCGTAGACTCACAGAGACGCATAGACTTACAGAGAGGTATAGACTTACACAGAGACCCATAGACTTACAGAGAGGTAAAGACTTACACAGAGACCCATAGACTGGTGAGCGAGATTTGAACTCGGATCACCAGATTTGTAGCACAGCACATTCGCCGATACACTACCGTTTACCTTACACACTCACACACGCACTCAGATGCTCACTCATTCACGCAACCAGACGCTCACTTACACATTCAATCAATCACTCACACACTCGCGTTTTATTGCATGTAGCAATATCTTCAGGAGCTAAATGTCAATTATTGAGGTCTGTTAAGATAAGCGAGTGTGTGGGTGTGTGGATGACATAGCAATAGTGGGTGAGTTGGTGAGTGAAGAGGTGAGCTCAGTCGCATGTTGCAGGTATCCCCCAGGACAAGGCGGGTCATATTTAGGGTGTGTAACATGTTGATTGACTGGGTTGAGTGTTGCGTGTTTGTGAGCGAGTAGGTAAGCTCACTCGAATGTCGCAGGTCTCGCCCAGCGTTTTCCAATCAAAGATTAAACAGATGAATGAGTGGTGGGATTTTTGTTATTGTTTTCAGGTGATCGGCACCACGTTAACACAAATATCTGTATTACACCTTCATCCATGTAATAGCTGTGTCCATCTTACACCTCCATTTTCTTAGAAGCCTCTGGATTTGACATAGGGCATCTTTTTCTGTGTGTGTGTGTCTGTGTGACCCAGTCCTGAACCTTCCCTCGGTCGACTCACCCTCTAAAGAGTACCTGGTGCAGTGTCTATAATAAACATCAACAATTGGGAGAGACAAAGGTGGCCGCGTGCATGGTGTTGGCCACATCACATCCCTACAGCAGATTTTGGCGAACCATCGAACAAAGGCGGTCGCTGCATCACACTTTCAGAAGCGCTTCTGCGGCCGTCTCGAACGCTCTTCCTTCTGATAGAAGCCACTGGAGCTGTGATTGAAAACTAATTTCTTTAGAACTACTTTTTGTGCTGAGTTTGATGTCCTTCCCCTGCACCTCCGATTAGCACAGTTGGCTACGTACCGTGCAAAAGAAGTTCTACATACAAAATACATACCACCCCCTCGTGTGTTCCACAGCACAAGGCTCCACAACTTGCCCTAACATGTCTATTGAGGCTACTTTGGTGACCTGTGTGTGTGCATAATTAATTATCATTATTTTATTAAATGGCCTTAATCAACAAAGTACACGAGTCCATTGAGGGACGGGGACAGCGTGGGACCCTTCGTGGAGCCGATTCTCGCAATGGCGGAGGAAGAGTTGGAGGGATGCAGCAGAGGAGGGGGTGGCACCGCACGATGTTCGTGCTGAGAGTGAACGTGGCACTGGGGGAGGCTCCGGAGTTGGGCCTCTTCAGGGCGACTGGCGATAGAGTGGAGAAGTCGAGGTGAGAGTGACTCGGGGAATGGGGGTGAGGTGAGTGGAGGGGTGACTCGGGGAGTGAGATTAGTGGAGGGGTGACTAGGGGAGTGGACGTGCACCTGATTATGCACGAATGTGAGTGGACTGCCCATGCATTCATCATCATTATGGGCATCATCACCAGTGGTAAATCCACTGTTTGATGAAGGCCTCCCCAAACCAACGTCACTTCTCGTGATGCCTGCGCTGTGACAATCGGCCCCAGCACCTGTGCATGAGCTTCCCACCTCCTCCTCCCCTCCAAGTTACTCTTGATCATCAGCCATCGTCACTTCCAGAAACGTTTTCATCTGCGTGTTGCTCTTTCCTTCTCATCATGGTCAACATGAGGAGGGATCTTACCTCTGTGTATGTTCTCTCATCTGCGCGTTCCTCTGTCTTGGTGTGATTTCGAGCACGTGTCTCTGCATGCTTCTCTGCGCAGGGTTTGTTCTGTACGTGTTTTTTGAGCTGGTGGCCGCGTCTGAACCGTGTCGTGCCTGTCAGGATGCCACTCAATACAAAACAAATGGAAGGAGTGAAATTATCTTGGGACCACAGCCTTGTCTCAATTCTTCACCCCTGGTGTACAAGTCAGCAGCTGGGACCATCACTGCTATCCATTAACATGTACGGGCTGCTAAGGATTCTCTTCATCTCTGGGTCTCTACCTCTAAATGATGACTCTGAGTATTGACCGCAGTGCATTTCTCAGCTCTATCGAGTACCCGGTAAGATCGAGAAACTCTCAGCTCACACGGTGGCTTCGGGTGATCAGCCAATGAATACATCAGGATGTGCATCCTCATGAATAACCAACGTGCATTGCGGAAGGTGCCGACTGACTGCCATGTTGCATACTGCTGTATAAATAACCCACCCACACATGCACAAGCCTGTGTGGGTATGCTTATTATCCGGTAATTGTATAGTGTTTCGCGTATTGCGCTATGAACTTGGCAACACCAGTACCGATGAACTAAAGTGGTTTTGGGCTAACTCGAGGTCGACTCAGCCTCCAATGAGTACCTGGTGCGGTGTGTAAACATCACTACTCAGGAGATAAAGGCGGCCAGGCATGGTGCTGGCCACCCTCCCCATTGTGTACCATGCTGGCTTTCATAGTTGCTCGCTAAAAGCACTTGCCTCAAGAGTCCGTTGAGGTTATACAGACAACCTTTGTGTTTGTGTTTAATGTTTTAATTGGTAGCGGTGTAATTTTAAATGTAAAATTTTTTCATGGCCGACTTGCACTTTGGCCACTTCCAGACCCAACAAATAAATCTGTTCCTTTTCTTGGTGGCGGTGGTGACGGTGGTGGCGGTGGTGGCTTTGATGTATATTTATAGAGTGCCTTCTCTCTTGACATAACAAGCACAAGGCAGTGACAGAATGGAATGATTTAGATGGCAGGGGTGTACAAAGTTTGAGGAATAAGTGACAGCGATAGACAGTAATGGGATCGGAGAAGAGTAGGGACGAGAAGGAGTGGAGGCTTAAGGGGAGAGAAGAGGTAGAGAATGGGCAATGGAGAAGAGGTGGGGCTTTAAGGGAGGAATGGAAGAAGGTTAAGTAGAGGGACCATAAATGAGATTTGGCACAAAGAGGAGGGACAGAGACAGAAAATTGGGAACAAAGAGGACGAGAGAGGACATGGAAGGAGATGAAAGAGGCAAAATTATGTAGAGCAAGTCCATGGAGAGGTTTAAAGACCAGCGACAGGTATATTAAAAGACAGCGGTAGTGAACGAGAAGCCATTGGAGTTGAAGGAGGAGAGGCAAAGTGTGAGAATTAAAGGGGAGGTTGAAAATAACTCGCGCAGAATATTTTTTTATTTGGTGGAGGGGAATGAGGGCAGATGCAGGGAATTCAAGAAGAAAATGACATTTGTAATTAGAGGTAGCTCTGTTATATACACTTCTGTGGGTGACTGTCTATACATATGTGGTTCATAAAGCAGTGCGCCAACCACAAATAACTCTGTCCGCGTGTGATTTTTTCTCACAATTTAAAGGATTTCAACTGCACGGCAGTGCGTACAGCTGTAGACCCCTAAGTCGTATGTGATGTGCAACTTTTAGGCCTTGTAAATATTCCCACACACAGATCTTCTTAATGTGATGTTTTTTTCAATTGTAGAGGATTATCATCGTTAAAATGTTTCCTCAGGCACGTGTATATGCATAAACACGATTTGATCAAGACTTGTCACACTAGACTTTCGCGACTACAAAGTAGAGCAGTAATGCATGGTGCTGTTTTTGTTTTATTTTAATTACTTAGATTCGCTCGGGGAGGGTACATGCGGAGTGTTTTTGTATCTGAACGTGTAAACGTGACTTTACCGTAAAAAAAACAAGTATACTATTTTCACTGATACCATTGTGAAATCTATTGTTTCCAGCCTGCATAATTTATATTTGTTGTGATTGGTTTTATCATCATTTACAGATTTGATTACTGTTACCTTTAGACAACTGTGTATGGGGTCACCATAGTGTAAAGGTCATCTCCATATATGGGGCTGCCAGAGGCATATGGCAAGAGAAATTATCGATTACCGTCCTGCACTAATGAGTCCTAATTAGACGAAACCGGTCCACAGTTGTCTTTGTCTCACTGCTGCCTGTTGCTGGGACGGCCATGTGTTCTCAACGCTTTGAGTCTGTGGTCTAAACCAGGGGTCCCCAACCCCCGGGCCGCGGACCGGTACCGGTCCGTGGCCTGTTAGGAACCGGGCCGCACAGCAGGAGGCGAGCGGTGGGCGAGCGAGCGAAGCTTCATCTGTATTTACAGCCGCTCCCCATCGCTTGCATTACCGTCTGAGATCCGCCTCCTGTCAGATCAGCGGCGGCATTAGATTCTCATAGGAGCGCGAACCCTACTGTCAACTGCGCATGCCAGGGATCTAGGTTGCACGCTCCTTATGAGAAGTCGGAATCCGTAACTTATTATAGTCTGCGCGTGGCCTGCCTATTATTGTATTTACCACTTCCGTCCGCGCCTCTCTCCCGCACTGTGCACTTGTCTCAGTCACAGTTTTGGTGTAAAGCCCACAAGCTAGCCCTCGCCAAAATGAGCAAAAAAGAAACGTCGTTGGAGAGCTTCTTTGAAAAGGGGGAAAGGCCCAATGATGACCCCCCCCCCCAGTCCGTGAAAAAAATTTATTCCACGAAACTGGTCCCTGGTGCCAAAAAGGTTGGGGACCGCCGGTCTAAACGACAACTTGGTCACAAATTCAGTTTTTCTGAGCTGTTGGTCTAGATAAGTTGGAGAGGGTGGGTGCATGCATGCTGCACACCTATGTATGGTTTTTCATCTAAGATGACTCCCTGTCTCTTTAAATGCCGTGAATCCTACACCTGGAGGGTGATGGTGGTAACGATGGTGTGGGTGGTGACGTTGGTGACGGTGGTAACGATGCTGAAAGTGGTGACGGTGGTAACAATGGTGTGGGTGGTGATGATAGTGACGGTGGTGACGATGGTGATGGTGGTGACGGTGGTGACAGCGCTGACACTGGGACGCCTGCATGGCGCGACTGCCTCTCAAGGGCAAAGCTGGGCCACGTGGTTTGCGAGGAATGCAATCCCCTTTGCACTTCTAAAGGGCACCCCCAGTGGCAACTTTTTTTTTTGCACAATAAGAAGGCGACTCAGCATTTCACCTGCAAGCGGCTTTGCTCTGCACGTAGGGGTGCTGATTGCTCGATATAAAATACAATTGAGTAATGTCCGATTATCACGGTTGGCTAAGCACGGTGCAACAGAAGGTCGACATACATACAAGGATCTTATTGCAGCCTCGTAATTTAATAACACACTGATCCACATTCTCGCATTTAGCCACAAACACGCGCAGTTGAGCACACCCACAGCTAGACGATAACGCGTGCTTCTCTCGAGTTATCTGCTGTCATCTGGCTCTCGTGATCGCCGGCCTTGCCTCGCCACAGCTGCTGTGGAGTCGCCTTTGTGCAGAATATAAATTACAATGTAGAAACGCATACAGCCCCTGTCTACTGATCTATTTTATCATCTGTAAAACAAGTAATCCTGATTTGTTTACAGATGTTTTACTAACTAAAAGTCTATCCTCCCAAGAGCGGGTGAGTGAGCGGGTGAATGTGTATGGATGGGTGGGTGAGCAGGTGGGTGGTGAGTGGGTGGGTGGGTGTGTGAGTGAGTGGGTGAGCGAATGGGTGGTTGAGCAGGTGGCAGGTGTGTGAGTGGGTGGGTGAGTGAGCAGGTGGGTGGTTGAGCACTTGGGTTGGTAAGCGGGTATGGTTGGTGGGCGGGTGGGCAGGCGGGTGGGTGAGAGTGTGAGTGAGTGGGTGAGCGGGTGGGTAAGCAGATGGTGAGTGTGTGAGTAGGTGGGTGAGTGAGCGAGTGAGCGGGTGGGTGAGCAGGTGGGTGGATAAGCAGATGACAGGTGTGTGAGAGGGTGGGTGAGTGAGCGGGTGAGTGGGCGAGTGAGCGGGTGGGTGGGTGAGCGGGTGGGTGGGTGAGCAGTTGGGTAGGTGAGCGGATGGGTTGGTGAGTGGGTGGGTGGTGAGTGTGTGAATGAATGAAGGAATGGGTGGATGGTGAGTGGGTGAGTGGTTGAGAGCGTGGGTGAGCGAGTGAATGGGTGGACGAGTGAGTGGTGAGCAAATCGGCGAGCGAGTTGGTGAGCCAGTGGTGAGTGGGTGAGCGGGTAGGTGGATGAGTGGTGGGTGGGTTAGGGGGTGAGCGGTTAGGTAGTGAGTGGCTGGGTGAGCGAGTGGATGAGCGGCTGGGTGAGCGAGTGGGTGAGCGGGCGGTTGAGTGGGTGGGTGGTGAAGGGGTAGGTGAATGGCTGGGTGGTGAATGGGTAACTGGCTGGTGGGTGAGTGTGAGGGTGAGTGGGTGAGCGGGTGGGCGAGTTGTGAGCGAATGGCAGCGCTGCTCGTGAAGCTGAGTCTCTGTGAGTCTCTGTGTAAGCCTCCGTGTGTCTCCGTGTCTCTGTGCGAGTCTGTGAATCATGAGGTGAGTTTATTTGCGAGTCTTTGCGTGCGTCTCTGTGCGAGTCCCCGAGTCTCCGTGTCTCTCTCAGGACCCCCTGGATGCGTTGAGGCAGCTCTGATCGCGTAACTGTGAATCTCTCAAGGCGGAGTTCTCCAGCGGAGAGTCTCGCGTCTTGTCCTGGACTCGCACCCAGGAGTCTTTCGCCCAAGAGCTCCTGGATCTGCCCCACTGCCAGGACCACTGCGTGCATCTCCACGGCAACCGCCGTAGCAATCGCGGCAACCAACATCACCGCGATGGTCACCATAGAGACCGCCATGATTATAGCAACTTCCATCGCCATAGCAGCAACCACCATCACCACAGTAATCACCGTAGTTACCACCATCACTGTCAGCAACCATAGCGTAGCAACCACAATCAGTCTAGCAACAACCACCATCACCACAGCCACCAATATGGCAACTACAATACAGCAATCACCATCAACATAGTTGCAATCACAGCATAGAAACCACATTCACTCTAGCAGCAAACCACCATCACCACAGCAATCATCGTAGTAACCACCGTCACCAAAGCAACCACCATAACTGGAATCCAATAGGAATGAGTCATTATGTTGACGATGATGTTTTTGTTGCTGCAATTTGCAAATCAACTTTTTTCTAAACTCAAATGAAGAAACACCATCTCTACCCCCCCCCCCCTTTCCTCGCGCTCGGTTGCCTAGCGACGCCGTGTGTGCTGTAAGTACCAATAATAAGTTCATAGTTCATTTATTTGGTGTAGCCCTGTGAGCCATTCGGCTCTTGAATCGGGTGCAACCGCAACAAACAAAAAACATGAACAAGAAAACGTCTTAAAGTGATTATGTGACTGTGCAAACAAAAAATACAGGAAAAAAATATCAAAATATTCCTGAAATAGCACCGTACACCAACGCTGTGCGCAAAAATCCCAGTGGGATGCAAGTCAAAATAACAACAACCATAAGACAACTAAGATTAAGGCCATCAGTCAACTCCGTACTACAATAAACAAAAACATGGCCAAAACAAAAAAAAACCTTTTCGAAATCACCAAAATAAAACCCATAAATCCAATGTAACAGTGATCATAGGGACTGTGACCGAATTTTTTACAATAAACTACATAAATTAATTATAACACCAAAATCTAGAGCCATATTTTAGGCCACTGAATAGCAGTGGCAGCTAGGGTTGTACAACTCCTCTAGAGCAGTTTTGAGTGAAGATCTCATAGGTGGTGATTCAAGTTGCAGTTTATTGGCAATAGCATTCCAGACCCTACGGGCATCAATAGCAAAGGCCCTTCAGTTTTAGTATGGCAATAGGGAATGTGAAGCTGGTAAATAAACACCGAGTTGTCTCCAAAGTCCGTGTCTCCGCGATCTCTCTCCCTGCTATACTAAGGTTTTTAAAATTTTCCCCCCTGATTCTGCTGAAGATTTCCTCTTCATACTTCCTCGTCTCCTTGTTCTCGAGTGCCTCTTCTCATTGCGTTCTGGATGTCCATTTTAGTCGTAGGTTGCATAGTACCAACCACTGAGGCATGGACAGTCCTAAACATGGGATTGGAAACTGCAAAACAGGGAGTGGCTCTTCTTTTGAATAAAACAATGAATGCGGTGTGGGAAGCTGCGAATCTCAAGTAACGGTGGGCTCACCTCCCATTATCGGGAGTCAGGTAATGGTGGCTTGGTCACAGGAAGATGCGCTTGAGAGTCTTCCACTCTGGTGGTGGGTGTCCATCTCGGACCCCATTAAAACCGACAGTGGCCTGGTTTCAGCCAGCTGATGAAAGTTGTAATAAATAATTTCATCATCGCTTGCAGTTGGGGTTGGCATCGTCCCCCTCTCCTACTTATGCCCATCCATCCTGGGTTTAACCAGGCTGGATTGTGAGCTCACATCACGTGAGCTCTTCCAACGGGCAATGCTTGAGTTGACTGGGTCATCTAGCCAACATACCCAGCCTCCACATGCTCAAGTAGCTTATGTTGGGGCAGATAGAGGGTTATAAACGGACATCACACAGGCTGGAAAAGAGATGGATTGATGCAGTAAAGGAGAATGTGGAGCCGAGTGTATTTGCTAAAGACGGCGCTCAAGGGAGAGCTGCATTTTGGGGACATGGGTGTTACGAGATAAGAAATAGGCTGAGCCATTTTCCCAAAGAGCACTTGACTCTAGAGCCTGTATGGCTATTAGGGGTTCTTTGTCTCAGCTTTTTGTGTGGAGGAGAGGGAAAGAGTGCTCTTAGCAGAGAGAGAGAATTTCAAATATGATAATAACAATGTTGTCCATCTATCTGCGATAACATCACTGGCATCCCAAGACTAATTTTTTTAAGCCTGCCCTGGGACGGCTGACTATTTCCATGAAACAGGTGTTTGGCTTTGTGTGGGAGGGAACCGGAGTACCGGGAGAAACTCCACCTTGCACATGAGAGAATAACACTCACAGTTCTGCAACCAGATGGAATTCACAGACCCACTTGCTGTACTGCTAGATAAAGGCCTTCCTATGTATTATCTGTAGTAATGCTTTTTTTTCTAGATTTGAAGCTTTCGTGACTGCAAGGATCCATACTCTTTGGTTCAATTCGGTAAAGTCACGTAGGTAAAAAAGAAAATAACAAAAATCACGACGTTTCGACCACAACACAAGTTGCCTTCATCAGGTGAAGGGACCGAGCTGTCATTAGGACAGCGTTGGAGTGAAAACAGCCAAGCCCAGGTCGCGTCATTTAAGCTGTGTGGAAGCAAAACGCTTGGCCAAGGAATTAGCATAAAAATGAGCATGATGTACGTAGGAGGTGCATGGGCCATGATGGACCAGCAGCGGGGGGGGGGGGGGGGAGTAGAGTGAGTGAGTGGAGTGAGTGAGTGGAGTGGAGTGAGTGAGTGGAGTGAGTGAGTGGAGTGAGTGAGTGGATGGAGTGAGTGAGTGGAGTGAGTGAGTGGAGTGAGTGAGTGGAGTGAGTGAGTGGAGTGAGTGAGTGGAGTGAGTGTTTTAGAACATCTTTCCAATGATTGCTTAATTTGAAACCATCCTCTTGGTTGAAATTGTGTCTGTGTTTGTAAATCTGAATTGCCTCGTGGACAAATCTCTGATAAAAACCCGTGGGTTTGCAGAGAACCTTGGTATCGGAGAAAACTACATCGTGATCACCCACAGCATTGTAACAGTGGTCAGCTACGGCAGAATAATTCGTTCTGCCGTGTTTCAAATCTGATTTGTGCTCGCGAATTCTGTCAGACATGTCGCTTCGTCTCCCCGATATAGCAATCACCACAAGTGCAGCTCAATTTGTAAACCGCGGGGTACTGTAAGTCAGGAACGACATCCTTCACGGATGGGATCAGGTCACGGATTTTGTGCACTGTATTGAACCGGACCAGGATCTTGTGTTTGTTTGGAATTTTGGAGATCTTTTTAGTAACGCCTGCTATATATGGTAGAGTGATGGTTTTGACCGGAGTATCAAGTGGTTGTTTCTGTATGGAGGGAGAAACAGCTTGGCGGATGGTATGGTCAGAGTATCCGTTTCTCTTGAGGGCCAGGTGTACATGTTTTAATTCACTGGTCAGGTGGTGTTGGTCCGAAATGCAATGTGCCCTGTGGTATAACGTTTTGATGAGATAATTATTTTGAGCTGGGTGGTGGTGGGAATCAGGTTTCAAGTAGGAATCTGTGTGGGTGGGTTTCCTGTAGACCGAATGCCCCAGTGAGCCATCAGGTCTCCTCTCAAACAGAACATCCAAGAATGGTAGCTTGCCATCTTTCTCCACTTCCATGGTGAATTTGATGGCGGGATGTCTAGAATTGATGTGGTGTAGGAAAAGGTTCAAAGCTGGGAGGCCATGTGGCCAAATGACGAAAGTGTCATCCACATATCTCTTCCACAGGGAAGGTCTGAGGGTGGAAGTCTGGATGGCATCTGATTCAAATTTCTCCATGAAAACATTGGCTATCACTGGTGATAATGGAGAACCCATGGGGATACCCTAATTTTGTTTGTAGAAGCTGCCATTCCAAGTAAAGTAGGTAGGTATTGGTGAGGCAGTGTCTAATCAGCGCAGGTGTATCGGGGTCTAGTCCATGTTGGACCAAATTTTCAATTATTTCAATGGTATCAGGTACCGGGACCTTGGTGAACAGGGAGACCACATCGAAGCTTGACAAGGATATCGTCAGGGGACAGTACAACGTCTTTGACCATAGAGACCAAATGAGCTGAGTTAAGTACTGCTGAGGTTTTGCCAGTGAAAGGTAGCAAGGTATCTGACAGAAAACATGCTAGCTTATAGGTAGGGGAGTTGATCGTGGATACGATGGGTTGTAGTGGAGTGCCTTCTTTATGAATCTTGGGGAGACCATAGAATCTAGGGGGTCTTGCAGCAGAAGGTTTTAAGGAGGGACGTTTAGTTGGTTCGATTAGGGAGGTCGAACTTGTGATGATCTTGTTGGTTTTTATAGTTAGGCTATTAGTAGGGTCATTTTTAATGTTTGAGTAACTTCCATCGTTGAGTAGGTTCTGGATTTTGTTGTTGTACGAATCTTTATCCATAATTACAGTAGCGTTGCCTTTGTCGGCTGAGAGGATGACTATATCACTTCTGGTTTTTAAATTCGCGAGTTCAGAGCGTTCATTTTTGCTTGTGTTGCTAATGGGTTTCTTAGCATTATTCTTAGCTCTTTCGGTAAAGTCACGTTGAAGGGAAACAATAAAGTAATAAAATATATATAAAACAATAAAAAAAATTCTCACGTTTCGACCATAACACAAACGGTCGTCATCAGGGTGTGTCGGTTTGCATAAATTTATTTATTTTTTAAACGGTGCATTTATATATTTATAAAAAACGTCAGCGCCACGTGCAGCGATTTGGCAGTTTATTTAGAAGGACTAGTCCATCTATGTTCTGAAAAGAGGAGGGGGGAGACGAAAAATTAATGTATGCTGTCTGAAAGCCACTGTAAGCGTGAACAATCAATTAAGACCTGAAATGGTTTATCAAATCTTTCCAATGATTGCTAAGCCAGAATCCATTTTCTCGGTTGAAATTGTCTCTGTGCTTGTATATGTGGATAGCCTCATGAACGAATCTCTCATGGTAGCCAGATGGCTTACAAAGAACACCGTTTAAAATACACCGTTTAAAAATAAATAAATGTATGCAAACCGACACACCTGATGACGATGGTTTGTGTTATGGTCGAAACGTCGTGAGAATTTTTTTCTTGTTTTATATATATATTTTATTATTTTATTGTTTCCCTTCAATGTGACTTTACCGAAAGAGCTAAGAATATGAATTACTGCAGTCACGAAAGCTTTAAATCAACATTTCTTAGCATTCTTAGGAATAGTGGATATTTCAGCTCTCGCAACGTCAGCTTGGATGTGTCCTATGCCTTTAAGGGCCGCATCGACCTGAAAGATATCTACAGGAATGTTTCGGGGTGACAGCAAAATTTAGCCCTCTAGCCAGTACTGTTTTCAGATTGTCCGAAATCGGGGTGCTACTCTGATTAATGACGATTTTGTTAACGTCTAGTTTTGTTATATGTGGGACTGGGTTCTTCTTCGATAGGTGGTTGAATTTAGAAATCAAGTTAGCTTTGTATTTGACTGAAAGTGAATCGGCAGAAGAAGCAGTCATGTTGTCTACGTGGTTCCAATCAGCAGGTGACATTTTTGTGTTAGCGTTAAATGAGCTTGTAGGAGAGTCTTGTCTAAAGTATCGAGTCAAAACGGAGTAGTCTTATCCTCTCTGAGATAAAAGATAGGCTGGCCTTAAACAGAATCTGTTTAGAATTCGGTGAGGATACAGCAGCAGATGTTAGTGTGAAAGCGATGGGTATTACCTTGTTGTCGCGGCATCTTTTGAGGAAGGTCAGCGTCTCGATGAGCTTTGACTTATTGTCCCGTTGTCTGTTGAAAGCGCTAACAGATAGGTGAAAGCCCTCCCCGTAGAGGTTATCAATTCTAGATTTGAAGCTTTCGTGACTGCAAGGATCCATACTCTTTGGTTCTATTCGGTAAAGTCACGTAGGTAAAAAAGAAAATAACAAAAATCGCGACGTTTTGGCCACAACACAAGTGGCCTTCATCAGGTGAAGGGACCGTGCTGTCATGAGGACAGCGTTGGAGTGAAAACAGCCAAGCCCAGGTCGTGTCCTTTAAGCTATGTGGGAGGAAGCAAAACGCTTGACAAAGGAATTAGCATAAAAATGAGCATGATGTACGTAGGAGGTGCATGGGCCATGATGGACCAGGAGCGGGTGGGGACCATGACAGACCAGCAGCGGGGGGGGGGGGAGTAGAGTGAGTGAGTGGAGTTAGTGAGTGGAGTGAGTGGAGTGAGTGAGTGAGTGGAGTGAGTGAGTGGAGTGAGTGGAGTGAGTGGAGTGAGTGAGTGGAGTGAGTGGAGTGAGTGAGTGGAGTGAGTGGAGTGAGTGAGTGGAGTGAGTGAGTGGAGTGAGTGAGTGAGCGGAGTGAGTGAGTGAGTGGAGTGTGTGGAGTGAAATATGCAGCTGTGAAAGTTTGGAATACCACTACTTGAAGAAAAAATTACTGTACCATTGAAAATTTGTTTAATGTGTGGTTTGATTTAGAACATCTTTCCAATGATTGCTTAATTTGAAATCATCCTCTCGGTTGAAATTGTGTCTGTTTGTAAATCTGAATTGCCTCGTGGACAAATCTCTGATAAAAACCCGTGGGTTTGCAGAGAACCTTGGTATCGGAGAAAACTATATCGTGATCACCCACAGCGTTGTAACAGTGGTCAGCTACGGCAGAATTCGTTCTGCCGTGTTTCAAATCTGATTTGTGCTCGCGAATTCGGTCGCTGCTGGTCCGTCATGGTCCCCACCCGCTCCTGGTCCATCATGGCCCATGCACCTCCTACGTACATCATGCTCATTTTTATGCGAATTCCTTTGTCAAGCGTTTTGCTTCCTCCCACATAGCTTAAAGGACGCGACCTGGGCTTGGCTGTCTTCACTCCAACGCTGTCCTCATGACAGCACGGTCCCTTCACCTGAAAGGCCACTTGTGTTGTGGCCGAAACGTCGTGATTTTTGTTATTTTCTTTTTTACCTACGTGACTTTACCGAATAGAACCAACGAGTAAATGCTTTTTTTCTATATTTCACCATTACGCCCTGTATGGGTTGGTGAAGCGAGGGGGGGCAGGACTGATTCTTCTTCACTCGACTGCTTTCAGGCCATGGGTTTGTCGTGTGGTGCATCTAAGCACTGCAACTGCTCCACCTGATATTCCTTTGCACCGTTGCACGTAAGATATTCTATCGCAATGGATTTTCCAGATTAAATATTTTCTAAAATAAAAAATGCAATGCAGGAAAAACAGAAAAACTGCCACGACACGGTGGGCAGGTGTGAGATAGAATGGATTAAAATGATCACGACTGAACACCCATCCCGAACACACCGTAGTGGTGTTCACTTCATCTGGTGGCGAGATGTTAACGAACACCTTGTGAAAGGCCCAAGGCAGATCCCTGGGTTTGATCTTCCAAGAAGCTCATGGTCCACCCTAAACCGCATCCACTGCACAAACCATGGCAGATGCAGATAGCTGATGCACAAATGGAAAATTAAAACTCTCCAGTGTTCAACTGTGGTCATCCAGAACAGACCAATCAACATACAATGAAGCAATGTCCGATCCACATGACAATGACACACTGCGCTACTCTTGACGTGGTTATCTGGCTTGACCACCTGAATGTGAAATTGTAGTTGTTACTCTGCATCTACATCAGCCATCTGAAAACAGAAGACAAAATGATAGGGGAGGGAGGGGTAGAGAATGGGAAATGGAGAAGCGGTGAGGCTTTAAGAGAGGAACAGAATGAGGTTAAGGAGGGGGACTGCTTAATGTGCTGGGGAAAGTTATTCCAGTGGAGGTGTCCAGAGAGAAGGATTGGGCGTAGGGAGATGGAGGGACAGGGAAGATTGGGAACGGAGAGGACGAGAGGGCACATGGAAGGAGATGAGGGGCAAGATGAGGTAGGGCAAGGCCCTAGAAAGATTTGAAGATGAGCATCAGGCATTTTAAAAGGCAGCGGTAGTGAACGGGAAGCCAGTGAAGTTGAAGTAGGAGAGGTAAAATGTAAAAAATAAATGGTAGATTGAAAATAACTTGTGTGGAAGAATGTTGTATTTGTGGAGGAGAGTGAGGGTTGATTCAGGGAGACCAAGACGACGAGAATAACAGTGGTCCAGACGGTTAAAGATCAGAAAATTAACTAGGAGTGGGATAATAGTGGGAGGGATTAGTGGTATAGTGGGCGTGGCAAGCTGTGAAATTGGCAGATCTTAATGGTAGTGGGCTGGGTTAGTGATGAAGTGGGTTGGGCTAAGTGAGGGAGTAGGCGGGCCTCGTTGGGGAGTGTGCGGGTCTCATGATGGAATGGGCATCCCTAGTGGTAGAGTGGGCGGTGCTAGTTGGGGGGGGGGGGCTCTCTGTATGATTCTCTGGACGTTTTCGTGAGTCTGTAGCTTTGAGTTGATATGAGTCTCTTTGTGAGTGTGTTTGTCGAAGCGAGACTGTGTGCCTTGTGTGAGTCTATGCATCCCTGTAAGTCTCTAGCTCAGTGTGAGTACATTTCTCTGTTTGTCTTTTTGTGTCTATATGAGTCTTTATATCTAAATGTGAGTCTGCGGATATCTCAGTTTATGGGTCTGTCTGAAACCGAGTGTTAGTGGAATGCATTTGACTGGTAGCTCTGTGATATCCACTTTTGTGGGCCGCTATCGAACACAAATGCTTGCACTGCACCGTGAGATATCCAAACATTATGTTATTAGTCTCGTGACACCATTAGTACGGTCGATGATAGCATTGCGCACAATATCAAAACTATTCAATAACATTGAAATATTTAAATGGCAACGCCGCATGAGTAACCAGGAGAGTCCTCTTGTGAGTTACACCGAGTTTGTATTCTCCAGCACGTAGTCCATGCGAGAAGTTAGAATGCTTGACAAGCAAGAGAAGCAAGTGGAGTCAGACAAATGGACATTTCCTAAACCTCCTGCATCAAAAGCTCAACGCGCTGACACTGGGAGCGGAGGAGTGGAGTCGCTGGGAGTCTCTTCTCTGTTCCCGTGTTTCATCATCACCATCTAAACCACGGCTACCCCCACACACAAGTACAACACAGATCCCCCATATACAGTACACACACACACACGAGGAAACATACACAGATTCCCCATGTAGCCTCCACAAGCTGTATGGGAAAGTCCAGTTAGTTAGCACCTATTCAGGCTGACATGGCACACGACGGTGTGGTGTGGCCAGTGCCACGCTCGGCCACCTTTGTCTCCCCAGTGCTGATGTTTACACACTGCGATGGATACTCAGTTAAGGCTGAGTATATAAATATAAATCTACACTTAATAGCAGAATCTGAACATTTATACTGGAGTAATGCAATGAGTGCAGTAGAGATAGGACAAAAGTTACAACAACCAATACAATACAACACGATAAGAGTGCACAGTAAAGTAAAGGTGAACAAATCACTTAAAATATACAAATGAAACTAAACTCTTTTTTTTATCTTACCAGGAAAGGCCCAGAGCTATTATCTAATTTTTCAGAAGCAAGCCACTAATAATAGCTCGAGGAAGTGGATTATCACTTGAAAATTTATAGCAGCAAATACATGTAAACGGATGTTTCTAAATATGGAGAGAAAAACTGGAGAACCCAGAGGAAAAAAAAAACAAGTGACCACGGAGAGAACATGCAGACTCCAACTATACAGCAGGTGTCAGGGTCGAAATCCAACCCCTGAACTCTTGCATACCAGGCGAGGAAGATGACATCACACCACCATGGCGTTACTTAAACAAATACCTAAAAGTATGCAAGTTCAAATTGCATCAGTTCCCAAGCTTGGGAAAGGCAGTAAAACAACAGCAATAAACATTCCCAGACCACATCCAGACAATGACAGTCTGCCAATAAATGTATACATTAAAATTGAATTATTGATACGTTGTTAAGCATTTCGAGGCTGAAGTGCTGTTATTTGGTATACAGATGTGTATAATCAAAGATAAGAAATATCAAGTGTATTTGTTTAGCCAGGTTTTTAACCTGGATAGTTTCAATTGCAAGTGTGATCCGAGGCACCAAAATCGAAAACTAATCAATTAGAGCAATGAAAGAGAATTCAGAGTAAAACAACTTTATAACAATCGTTAGTACATTTCTTATATCTGAAGTCGGCTTGGAAGATTATTTTTAGACCGATCATAGCGCAACTGAAAGTTAAAATGCATGAATATAAAAAAGATAGAGGGTGAATATTGAAGTCATACATAAATAGACGAGGATATCTGCATGAGTGTGATACACACCCCTATGTACGCACATTCATGACAAACATTCCTACTCAGTGAAACAATGGTGAGCTGCCAGACCATTTAAAAGCCACCGACACCCCTTCCACATGCCACCAACATCGCTTCCCTATACCACATATTCATAAATACACTTACACATTATTACACATTATTGGAATCACCACACTCATCAGCATCTTGGAGTCGCGTTCACCCTTGGCTCCATGTGGAGCTCACAGAGAAAGCTCCCAGCTCATTGTCGTCTCAGAGTCAGGGTCGACGATCGGAGCGATGGAGGTAAAATGAGCCGGGCTGCTGTTCAAGTCGTGCGTGGACCAGCTCCATCTGCTGCAGGGCCAGCACGGCCTCTCAGCTTATATCTAAATATCCAGGCCTCCTCGGTGAGTCCATCTGCTCCTCAACTCCTGCTTCCCTTCCTCACTGAAGCGAGTGCCATCCACCCTGCAGCAAGAGAGAGGTTCACGCTGACGCGGGTTCACACAAAGACCCACGCAGCCCCCACAACAACCATGCTGGATGAAGGTCTCCCCATGCCATGAGAGCTGTTTCACCATACTTCACCACGCGGGTCAGTGCAGGCCTGTGATGGCAAGGACTGCAGATCTAGGATCGTAGTGAAGTACAACGGTGGATTGTGCTGCACACTGCAGTCTGTTGTCTGCAACTTAGCTCTGCTGCCTATAACTCCTGTGGTTATGTGCGGTGGTCACCCGTCTCAGCACTCCAGGCTAAAGCCTGCTTATCTTGCAGATTTAAGATCAGGCGCATTTCCAGTCGTTTGGTCATGTTCATTGGTCTGATAATGAATATTGTCATTATTTGGAGGAGCGGGGTCAACCAGGTGGGATGTTGGCTGTTGTGCTGTTCGGTTCTGTGTTGTGTTGCATTGTGTTTCTAAGTTTGCCATTTTTTTCATTCTTACCTGATGATGGTTGCTTGTGTTGCAATCGGAACGTCTATTCTATTATTATTATTTGATTAGATTTTCTACGTGACTTTACCGAAAGAACCAAAGAGAATATTAAATGCACTGGAATACACTCCACTACTCACTCCACTTCTGGCAATGGCTCTCTTAGCACACAAACATGGTGTGAAGGTCAATTTCCAAAACGTTGCCTTTTCCATATTTTCTCCTGCTAAGGCCACAGTGTTACTGACGAATCTCAGTTGTTTTGTTTGTAGCAACAATCAGAGCGCGTATGAGACACAAGCTGCATAACTTACCCGAGCTTCCTCAATGCTTTGTTGGTGATCATGATGTCATGGAGAGCTGGGATCGATTTGTCCGTCAGTGAGCACTCTATCAGACTACAGGGAGAGAAGAGGCACTGAGTGGGGTGAAACTGGAAAATAAAAGTGTACACACTCACAAGAAATGGAGAGCAACTCAACACCTTTTAGTACAATAAGGGTGGAAATCTCGTAGAATCAGCTAAACAGAGGGAGTAATCATTTCGGACCCAGGAACGCAATCCTATTTGTCTATTAATTGTTTAATGTGGCTTTGTCCAACACGGCATTTTACAGGAACGTAACCCACCGCATTTGGCGAGGTCTGCAATATTTTGTATTAAAAATCGCGTTTGTCCATGCAAGGCCACTAGATACAGGCAGAGGAGCCAGAATATAAATCTGAATATTTATTTATATTAGAGAATCTGAAAAGCTAAAAAGCTCTTTTTCACAGATGTCCACGTAACCCATCACGAGGCAAAGGCTAGTTTAAACTGTATATTGGGTAAGGATCAAATAATGTTCAAATGTATCGGGTTGGCGAATAAGAGCCATTGGTGATTTATGGCTTTAATAAGAGTCAGGTTGTGGTGTTATTAATGTAAACGTATGGGTGGGCAATTAATGTCAAGATTGCAGCCGTTCATTATATAAAATTCTTAATTGTAATCTATGACATTAAATACAGATGATCATTGATTATATCCAGAGCGTGCCTATCTGGGTTCCAACATCCGATGAAACCGGTAAAACCGCTCCAAAGGCTGAACCAGTCCGGCGATCGGCACAAAGTGCGTGACAAAACAAGCAGCTATGCTTTATTTCAGTGTCAAATAATATATACAGTTCATTACACACTACATACAACAACTTAAACAATGAAAATACTCCACGTATATACATGTTTCATGACTAATAACTAGTCATAGAAACAGAAAATATAAAGTGCGATCTGGCGAAAATTGAGTGGAATTCGGCATTCACCAGAGCACCGGTCTGAAGGCTGCATCAGTCCAACTATTGACAAACACAAGTTGTTGTTGTCAAGCACAAGTTGTTTAACAAGAGCATAGTACACCCCATGCAGAGTCTTTGATATTGGAGTGGTGAGTGCGGTTAGTAAATGTTGTGGCCGAAACGTCGTGATAATTTTATAATGTTTTATTTTTATTATTTTATTATTTCCATCCTACGTGACTTTACCGAAAGAACCAATAAGAGTAAATAGTCACTTTTTACAGCAGAATATTCATTTTGTCTTTGTATATTTACTTTTAGCGATTTTTAGATCGCAAACTATTTAATAACACTAAATATATATACAGAACACCTAAAAATCTAATCGTATTTTTAGCTCTTTCGGTAAAGTCACGTTGAAGGGAAACAATAAATAATAAAATATATAAAACAATAAAAAATACATTATATATATTTTATTATTTTATTGTTTCCCTTCAACGTGACTTTACTGAAAGAGCTAAAAATATGAATTACTGCAGTCACAAAAGCTTTAAATCAAAATGTAATCGTATTTAAGAATATGCAAAAATAAGATATTTTAAATAATTATGCGATTATCTGGTTGTGTTTGAAAATCTGGCTGCCGGATAATCGATGATCTAATATATTAACATAATATAATTTAAAACAATATCATTGGTTAGAGTTGGTTATGTGACAATTGTAATTGTATTGTTATTTAATAGTGGTTAACAGTGCTGTAATAAGTGTGGCAAATAACTTAATTGATAAGTGCATAAAAATTATGTTAAAATCGATGTTAAAATACAACATTATTATGCTACTGAATATCTTTGTGTTTTGTGTCTGTATATGTGTATATATTTGTTTAGGCGTACTTATATAAGTGTGTGTGCATCAGGAAATTACTCAACACTAACGTCTCCAAACTCCCTTCTCTCTCCAACATCCCGTCGGCTAAAAGTTGGAGTCCCCTGTCTCTAATCTCGTTCTCACTCAGCCTAAACCCGGGTGGACAGGGGAAGGGACAGCGCTGACTCACTGAGCCCACGGGAACCGCGGAGTCAAACACACGGTGAGTGAGGGACACTCACAATGGCGGTGCACGTGACCAGAGCACACACGTTCATGAGCAAAGCTGCTCATTGTTCAATGCTTCTGTGTTAGACATTTTATATATCATAGGTGGCATTCACAAAAAGGAGTTTACTCACAATCATCCATTCATTTATACTGCACTGTACCTTTATAATCTGAAACGTGTTTGTGTTCATAAGGGTGTTGTTTTGCAAGACCTCATCTTACAAAAAAGACAAAGATCCCCCGTGTAGCCTTAACAGACTGTAGGGGCAAGTGCTGTTAGCGAGCACCTATGAAGGCCGGAACGGCACACGAGGGGGTGGGTGGTGTTGTATATGGCCCTTTTTCCACAATTAAAATCAATAATAATATTTGCCGATATTTTTAAAATAGTAACTGAAATAAATAAATAAACACCGCTACGACAAGGACCAGCAAACAGCAACGCGAGATCGTAAAAAGGTCGTTTAAATAAATAAATAATAACCTCCGGGGCAAAGAGAGGTTAGCGACTATCTGCAAAATCTCCAGATTGCCAAAGGACAATTCACAAACAAACCTGTTTGATGTAACACAGCCGCCCGGGGTCACCAAGAGGGGAGGGGGGCAATCACGCGCGCGACCGCGGTGAGACAGCGGACGGGGAGGGCATCTGTTTTTTCTCTCTCTCGCAAGAGACGCGGAGAGAGGAGAGGGAATTTCACATTTAAGCTCCGCAAAGGACAGCGAGACAGCGTTCGGAAGAAGACATCAAGCCAGCTCCGAGGCATGGCCTCGAGACATTAGCTATGGGTGCTGTGTCCCGCAGAGAAGAGGGGCGAGGGGACGTTAGGTGCTGAGTTCGGCATGGGCAGACAGAGTATCGCTGAAAGTTATTATACATTCATCCTGATGTTTTGAGTCGCTTGCAGAATCGAGGATTGCGATAAGCTGTATCATACTAAGCTATCAGAGTTGTGTAAGAGGTGTGCAAATACAATTTTCAAGTTTTGAGAGTGAGCGACAATAGCACACTCGACAGTTCAACAAGACAACAGCTCAGCAAGCGCCAGAAGAGGGTGGCGAGCGGCAGGCTCCAAGGGGGCCCCGCGATCAACCGAGGATGTGAGGCTGGCAGAGTAGCGATGTGCCACCGAGTGTGAGTTCAGAGCTGAAAGAAATATCGCTAAAAGACTTTTATTCTACATTGAGTGCCAGCTGCCAGCAGCCAAGCGTGTGCTGACTTGGCTCATCCAGCAATGGAAAGAGCCTGACCAGCCGCCCATGAGCAAAAGAGTCAGCGAACCAGCAAAGAGCGCGTTCGAGCATCTCCACAGAGAGCACGTGCGGCGCAGCTACTACATCAGTGGAAAGAGACCGTATCTGCCAGCACGAGCAGCCAAGCCGACGCCCCGAGCAAGAGAACAAAGCAGTTCGTATAACCCTCCCCCCACACTCTCACCCTCACGACGCATCACCCTGCGTCTGTTTCACAAAGACACACAACACGCATATCGGGACAATCAAGAAGAGTGACATTCCAAGGTGCTGATCGTGAAGAACATTGCTGCCTATTGAGTTACGTGGATACGGTCATTTAGAAGTATCTCAGTCGTTCGTTTTCTTTTAATGGCATAATCTTGCCGATGAATCCATTGACGTATACTTTTGCCTTTGAGAATAATAATTGTTTTGACTGCCTTTTCGCATGAATATCGTCGGATGAACTACTAAGGACTTTTTATTCGTATTTTCCATATGCTCGTGGTACCCAGAGGAAGCAATCAATTGTTCCGTTACCCAATTAACAACGTGATTATTGAGGGTTGAAGAGATGGATCAATGAAATGAACATTGCCTGTAGTACTATGCTGACAATTTCAAGTACAAAAATTTCCATATTAGAGTGTTAAGGTTTTTGTGTAGAATAGCGTGCCTGCATGTTTTAACGACTCTCCCTATCACCAATTAAGCTCGCGTTACGCAGTGGAATTAATGATATGTGCAGTTGTCAAAGTGAAACAACGCAATCGTTGATGTTTACTGTGTTGATGCTGTGTTGAAAATTCCGAGCTTGAGAGTTCGCATATCCTTATGTTAAAGTTTTGTTTAGAATAAAATTGATTAACGCAGAAGTGGTTGCGTGTGTCCTTCCTGATTTCGTGCGTAATAATCTTATTTATAAGAACTGTATTCTGCGTTGAGATCTCAATTTGGAGACCTGACATAAACACACTAATACACTCAGTAAATGTTAAAACGAGAATAATTGTATTATACCGATCGATAATACGAAGTTAAACAAGGAAGCCGAGCTGACTCTGGCATGCTCACAGCACCTGTATAACTTCATACGAAGAATTGTATTATTCCGATTGATAATCCGACCCTCGTCAGCGAGGCGGGGCCTAATCATAATAACGGATTGCAATAGCATAATCACACACACGAGCATTAATGAATATGATTATATCTCGAATTAGCATAATTTATGCGCATAATTGCATCACCTAACATAATTGCGGATAATTACGCAAATTCCAAATTTCATTTAATTTTTATTATTTTCATCAAAATTTTCACAACCAACATATACAACAGTGACCTACACCACCCCGACCGCCTTTGTATCCTTAGTGGCAAAGTTTACACACCGCACCAGGTCCTCATTTGAGGCTGAGTCGACCTAGAGGGAGGCCCAGGTCCGGTTCAGATAATCGTCACCGGTGTTGGTCGTGAGCGGGAATCGAACCCGGGACGCCGGGTTCATAGCGTAGCGTAGCGCTAATCACGACACTACTACTCCTCGTCTACACACCTACATACACACACAGTAACGAAAGTAAATAACGCACATACATGCGTATATTCACTAATTTGTCCATGGCGCACTCATATCACTGGATGAATTGCGCCTCATGAATGTGAATCCTTATTATATGAAGATTCCTTGCATTCATTTTCATGTAAAAAAATACTGTCACATTAAAACTGCAGACTCAAACAGGGGTGTGTAAAGTGTGTACATGTGAGTGAGTGTGTGTATATTCATATATGAGAGTGTGTATATTAGTGTACATGTGTAGTGGAGTAGGAAGGTGCATAGTGGAAACAGCGTGATTACATAACACAGACAGTACGGGTTATGTTGGGTCAGCCTGTAGCGAAGGCAAATACAGTGCAGGTTATATTAGGGCAATTAAGCTGGGTGAGCCAAGGACGGCTGTGATTGGCTGGAGCTGTTGCCAAGTCTAGAGTCGCGCCTAAAGGTCTGGAGGAGAAGCAGGTGCGAACGACGAGGAGCGTGGTTGGGACGCGGACTAATTAATTGGGGAGTAATGAGAGCGGGGATAAATTGGGGGGTCGGCAATTGGAGCGAGGTTGTTGAAGTTGGAGAGCTTGGAGTGAACAGCGGGGAATTGAAGTTGGAGTCAACAGCAGGGAATTGAAGTGTGGAGAGCTTGGAGACAGAGAGTGGAGAGACAGAGTTTGAGAGACAGAGTTGGAGATGGAGCATGGAAACAGCATAGCGATAGCAGAGCTGAAGAAGAGAAGCAGCCAGCAGTGGAGAGAGCGTAGCGATGGCGGAGCTGAAGAAGAGAAGCAGCCAGCAGTGGAGAGAGCATAGCGATAGCGAAGCTGAACAGAGACGAAGCAGTTAGCAGTGGAGAGAGCATAGTGATGGTGATAGCGGTGAACAGAGACAAAGCAATTAGCAGTGGAGTGAGCATAGCGACGGTGATAGCGGAGAGCGGAGACAAAGAAGTTAGCGACGGAGTAAGCGAAGTAATCATGGGGAGTGGAGAGACAAAGGTGGCGAGCGAGTCGAGTGAAGCACGGTGAGCGAGCCGTGACGACATGGATACTGTAAAATATTGAGGACATGCTGAAAGTTGTAAATAAAGCGGTGTTCGAAGAAAGACAAAAGTTGTCCGAGTGAAATCGAACACTACATTTCGTGTCAGAGTGACTACGAACCATGCCGAGATGTCAAGGAAGGCGGCCAAGAAGAAGAACGTGCCGGTGGACTCATCCGACGACAGCAACGACGAGGACGTGCTTGCCCGTGTCCTGCCAAGTGGCCGATACTCCTCCGGAGGGCCTGGTTGAACGAGAGTCTAGAGAATGAGACAGCGGTTCGAGCGAGGCCGAGACCCCCGCACCGTCGAGTGATTGGAGAGTCCTCATGGCCCAGTGGGAGGCCAGGATGGCGACATTGACGGAGGCGTTTAACTGCTTTGTGACATCGGACCAGATGCAACCGACGGTGTCAAGTCGACCAGCAGATGTTGCCGCGGGGTCGGAGCGATTGGAGAAATCCGACGACGATGAAGCACCACCATCGGGAACAGCACGGCGACTTCATGTGCAGCGGTTCGAGGCCAAAGTTGGGGATTGGACGGCATTTACAAGACGGTTCCGAGCAGCTTATCAATCTCTGGAGTGGACTGAGGGTGCCGCTCTGCGGGCACTGCCGACGGCCCTCGATGATGATACCTTGGCGACATTTAATGGATTCCCTGCCACCGTCAGGTCAACACTGGATGGGGCATTCGCGGCAATGAGCAAGGTGTACGAGCCGCGGTCGGTCGCCAAACGTAGATTCCAGCAAAGGAAGCGGGAGGACATGGAATCCCCTCTTGCATTCCGCAGCGCGCTGTTGGCCCTCGCTCAAGTAGCATACCTGGCGATGGACCAGGAGGCCCTGGATTCCTTGCTGCAGGAGAAGCTTTTGCAGTTGGCCAAGGAGCTACGAGTCGTCCTTTCGCTTCCTGACAGCAACAACGACGATGACATGTCTCTACAGATCGCCAGGAACATCAAAGTCAACCTGGACCTCCGCGATGAACCAGCGGTGGTGGGTGCGCAGCTGCTGTTGCTGAGCGCTGCCGCGTCCGAGAGCGCGGTGGCGGTGGGCGAGGCACCGCCGATTGCAGCGGCGGCCGGGGTGCCACCCGCGGGCATGCTGCGTCGCCCCGCGGTGTATGGATGTACTACGAGTGCGGACGGAGAGGACATGTTGCCCGCGACTGCTGGTGGCGCAGGGGCGGCCTTCCAAGGGCGCCGACCAGCTACAACCGAGGATTCTCCCAGGACCGAGGATTCCGGGTGAGTCGCGATACATTCAATACACGGCCGCTCTTTCCACATCACCAATCTGCGTCATCTCACCCATTCACATCTCATTCGTATGTTGCGCACGGTCAGGACGTGTGGGGCGCGTTGGTGCATCGTGTTTTGGGAGCTGCGCCGGGGTCGTCGGATGTGATGGCACTTATTCAAGGGGTGATGGTCAGAGTTATTGTTGACACGGGGGCTTCTGCGACCCTTATCTCGTTACAAACTTTTTGCTTATTGCCAACTTTGCCCCAGGCCCTAGAACCGGTTGATGGGCCGTGCATAGTAGCAAATGGTGGCAGTCTCGGTATTATGGGTTGTATGGTTGCGACGAATCAAATTGGCGAAGTGAGCGTTACGGGGAATATTTTGGTTTCCAAGGCCTTGGAGGTACCGTGTTTGTTGGGAACGGATTATTTGCAAAAGATGCCACTTAGAATTTCTATAGAGAAAGGGGTGTTTGGAATTGCCATCGGGAAAATGTCTAAAATTTTTGGGAACGTCTTTTAAGCTTGCGGTTGCGAATGCCGTGGTGCAGGCCGTGGTGAGCCGCACCGTTCGCGTTCCGCCTGGCACGCAGATGCTTGTGCCGCTGCGCTTTAAAAAACAGTTGCCTTTCGGCGAGCAACAGGAGGGTATATTGCTGACGCCCTCAAATGCTGTATCACGGATGCCCACTTTGGTAGGGGCTTTGACTATTGTACCGGCAAATTGCGACCCTTTAATACAAATTGTAAACGTGGGACACGAATCGGTCGTCATTCTGGAGGGTACAACGTTGGCGCATGCAACGGCAGCGCCGGGTCCGGAAGGGGAGGCGTGTTTGGCAACGGGACAGAGTGAGATGTTGCCGGGTGATGGAGATGATCCGGACTGGTTGCGAGATCTATATATGCAAAACCCTGAACTAACGCCTGTGCAGCGGTCGCGTCTCCATGGGTTTCCCTTTGAATTCAAAGATGTGTTCAGCGTGATTACATGATAACACAGACACTACGGGTTATGTTGGGTCAGCCTGTAGCGAAGGCAAATACAGTGCAGGTTATATTAGGGCAATTAAGCTGGGTGAACCAAGGACGGCTGTGATTGGCTGGAGCTGTTGCCAAGGCTAGAGTGGCACCTAAAGGTCTGGAGGAGAAACAGGTTCGAACGATGCGGAGCGTCGTTGGGACACGGACTAATTAATTGGGGAGTAATGAGAGCGGGGATAAATTGGGGGGTCGGCAATTGGAGCAAGGTTGTTGAAGTTGGAGAGCTTGGAGTGAACAGCGGGGAATTGAAGTGTGGAGAGCTTGGAGACAGAGAGTTGGAGAGACAGAGTTTGGGAGACAGAATTGGAGACGGAGCTTGGAAACAGCGTAGCGATAGCGGAGCTGAAGAAGAGAAGCAGCCAGCAGTGGAGAGAGCGTAGCGATAGCGGAGCTGAAGAAGAGAAGCAGCCAGCAGTGGAGAGAGCGTAGCGATAGCGAAGCTGAACAGAGACGAAGCAGTTAGCAGTGGAGAGAGCATAGTGACGGTGATATAGGAGAGCAGAGATGAAGAAGTTAGCGGCTGAGTAAGCGAAGTAATCGTGGGGGAGTGGAGAGACCAAGGTGGCGAGCGAGTCGAGTGAAGCACAACGAGCGAGCCGTGGCGACATGGATACTGTAAAATATTGAGGACATGCTGAGAGTTGTAAATAAAACGGTGTTCAAAGAAAGACAAAAGTTGTCCGAGTGAAATCGAACACTACACATGTAAGGTCTAATAAATCTGAAAATCTAAATAGGCTCGAGGCTGGATGGTGCTTCTACCCAAGACTAACATGTATAACAACAGTTGTTGTAGCCTGCGGAGCTGCGTTATGGCAATGGAACAACATTCATCTCTATGCTCTACACCAACCCACACTGACAAGATTGGTGATGTCTGGTCAAATAACCCCCAAGACCTGCATGGTGTGGGAGTGCCTTATCCAGCAGTAGACTGACCAAAGGCTGTACTTGTACATGTGTAGGAGTGTGTGAGTTTATATGTACACTATGTGTACGTTTGTGTGTGTACATGTCTGTGTGTATATACGAGTGTCTTTGATTGTGTATTTATATGCGTTTAGGGGAATGGTGGGAAAGTCGTTGGCACATTACATTACAAACGAAGTGACCTGGGTTCAATATCCGTAAACAGCATCAGTGGTGAGTGATGAAAAAAATTCTGGTCCTGGAACTCCCGTAGGGTGACTCTGCCTTAAATGAGTACCTGGTGGTGTGTCAACATCAGCAATGGGGAGAGAAAGACAGCCAAGGACGGTGCTGGTCAGGGAAGTGCGATCAGCACTTGCCTCAAAAGTGTATGCAGGCTCCACGGGGAGATTGTCTTTGTGCTCTAAAGTGCAGTGTAATAGTGTGTGCTTGTTCCCTGTCACTGGCTTCACTTTCCCCACCAGTTTATATGGGCTACTTGGGGGATCATTGTCTCTTTAATGCTTTACAACTAAGATTAACACCCATTACCAATTAGCTGTCTCTGTAGTGGTGAGCACAATCACTGACCATGATCCACTGTGAACCAGGGGCTTGAATCGGACACGTGGATCAAACCGTTACCCTCACTCTCCACCGCAGTCGCAATCAGGGCTACATTTTCTCAGTATGGCCTAAGGTCACCTCACTCCCTGCATATAGTGTGAGGGCTATCATTATCGCTAATTAAATGTTGCTGAAGATGATGGAAAACTTTACAGCATCCATGAATATGCATAACTTTTTTTTCCTTTTGTACTTTAACGTACAGTGAGTGCAGCATTCACTGTGGACCCACCTACTCACTGTACATTTACTTACCCACTCACACTAATTCACTCATTCACCAACCCACTCACACACTAATTCACTCATTCACCAACCCACTTACACGCAACTCACATCCTCACTTAACTCCACATATTCACTCATCGATCCACCCACCAAGTCACCCACCAACTCAAGCAGGCACGCACTCACTCACCGAACCTCATCCCTCAGTGGATGAGTGGGAGTGGGTATGCGGCTGGAGAGTGAAGGTATGGGCAAGGGTGGGGGATGGGTTATGGAAAAAGTGAAGGCAGGAGCAGATTGGGGGTTAATGGGAGGTATCAAGGGAGGGATGAGCGTGGCGTGCGGGGAGAGGAGTGAAGTGAGTGAGGACAATGATGGCAGTGGAAAGGGGAAGAATTTGTCAAAATTTGTGTTCATGCTTGGGCTACGCAAGACCGAGTGTTTACGTGAGAATGGAGTTACATTGTACTGTATGCACAGTTAATAAGTGAGGATTCTTATAGACAAAGATCTGCCGTATAGCCTTAACAGACTGCTGGGGAAAGTGCCGTTAGGGAGCACCTATGAAAGCCGGCATGGCATATGATGGAGTGGGTGGCCAGTATCACGCCCGGCTGCTTTTGTCTCCCGAGTAGCGATGTTTTACACACTGCACCTGGTGCTCAATTGAAACTGAGTTGATATCACGCACAATTATGCACACACAATTTGTGAAGTAGTGAATGCAAGGTGTGCCAGTCTTACACTAGATGTTTACATCTGTGCAGTCCACGCTGAAGCCTCTTCATTTCCTCGGTGCCGATGCCACAGCCGAACAGGTTGAGTGTCTCCACAGGTTCTTCTCGCTGCAGCAGGATCCAGGAGATGGCAGCGCAGTCTGGCAGGGACAGCCTTGTGAATGACAGGTCTATCTCAGTCATGGACCGAGTGACATCACTCAGGGACTTGCGGTCGTGCAGCTCGTGCACGCAGTGCAGGAGACTGTTGAGCCTGTGTTTGTCAACCATCCGATTCTTCATGCTGCGATTGAGCCACTCGATTATTTCCTTTTGATAATCTGCAGATGGAGGATCCAAGATACCCTCAAAGAACTTCCATGGAGTGCTTGATGCCAGTCCACAAAAAAACCTCTGAAACACATCAAACCTCCCATCTTTGCTGTCCTTAATAGCCTTGATGACGTCATTCACTGGCCATGTTGAATGTGACAGATGCAGAGCTATCGCTGCAAAGAATTCCTGCATTGTCAAGTGTGAAAATGAATAACAACTCCCTTGTTTAATGCCCTCACATGTGAACACTTTGTTGATGAATGTACTTCCTAGTTCAGAAGAACTAACAACAAACTCTTCTAGATCTTTTTGGCTGAACATCTGGATGTTTTGCTGAACCCCCTTCAGAGCCATATTGCCAAGAGACGATACAATTTCCTTGGCACAGCAGCTGCCACGTCCATGGTGTACTATGAGCCCAAACACGTATTGTGTGAAGAGGTCGGTCATTGATTTGAGGATAATCTCAGAATGTTCAGACTTTTGTAAATGTTCCTTCAGTGTAATGGCTGCTATATGGCAGAATGAAGGGTTCTGGGACAATGTATTCACTGTTTCATTTTCCTGCAGGAGCTTGAGTGCCCTTTCTGCTAGACTCCTATCTTGGTAAAATTTGTTAAAAAATGCTATTTTATCTTTGTTGGAAAACCCAGTGATTTCAACAGCTCGATCAACATTCACTTGACTCAGTTGTTCCATGGCAATGGGTCTGGTCGTTATCAAGACCGAGGCCTTGGGCAAGAGATTTTCATTCACTAGGGCAGCAATGATGGCTTCTACTGTTGCCGTCTTACGTGGATCGGTGCACGCATTGGCATAGTCAAGGCGCTTTCCAAACTCGTCCAACCCGTCCATAACAAAATGGGTTCTCTCTTGGTTTGCGAAAACCTCATCCGCTTTGTTTCCCAAACATGAGTGCAGCTTAGAAAACAGCTCTGCCAGTGACACCTCTCCAATATCATTTATCTCCCTGAACCTTATGAGCACGATGTGCTCAAAGCGTCGTGCAAATACTTTCTCACCTGACAGCAAGCTGTGCACAATGAATTTGCTCAACATGGTTTTACCGCTGTCTGGAGTCCCCACTACAATAACCAGTCGGGGGTGTGTTTTTTTTCCAATGTGATCAAAGAGCTTCTTGTAAGTAATCCCTTCTCTCTGTGCTCTCTTCATCAGCTCCTCGTGCTGCTTGCCTCTCGCTAGTAACTCGTGCTCCTTGGTTTCTTGATGGCGGTAGTAGGGAACCAGAATTGGCTTCACCATCCTCTCCAGCAAAAACACTGCAGGTTCTCCAGGTCGTGCGTCGTAGTTTCGTGTTAATGATGTCAGCTTCAGCAATAATTCTCTGAAATCATCACCAGGCTTATCTAAATGACACAAATAATTTAACGAGCAGATCAGTTTCACTTACAATAAAAAACATATTCCTATAGCAGACAAATATGTTTAAAATAAACTATGTAAAAAAAGCGTAGCGAATTCATTCACCATGGATAATGCAGCAACATCATGTACATCATGAATTATTGTGTGGAAGTTTTCACGATGTGTATATTCTCCAAATGCAATTTTTATAAACACTGTACCTTTTGTAAAAAAATATGTTTTATCATAACAAAAATGCTACCACCATGTGTCTTGTTTGTTTTGCCTGTGAAAAAGATAGTACCACATTTAGCATTACCGTGTACATCAGCATCATCACAACCTAATTCTATCAATCTGTGTGTAAAATGCACTGCTTGCCTTATCCTACAATTATCGATTTTTTTTTGTCTAGGATGTTGATTTTTTTTTTATATTTCACTGGTATTGGGGCTGTGTTTCCTCTCCCATCTCAAGCTGGCCTACATCACGTAGCACGGGGGCTACACTGGTGGAGTGCAGTACACCAGCCACGGTCCTAGCAGCAGAGAAGATGAAGTGCTGTCACTTCCACAAGAACAGACACATGAATCACAACACTCGTAGCATCCCACGTGATACATCGTAGGTTCACTTGAACTTCAACTAATCTGGCTACTGCATCATCAGCAAATACTGTGGCAGCCACTACATTGTGGAGAGTGTCGATTTCCAATGACAAATTTGCTCAACAACTTCCATCAGCTTTCCAAGGAAACATTGAACCCAGTCTCTCACCACTTGGGCAATGGTGACCATGAGTAGCCTGATCCCTCTGTATCTGATCTTATTTAAATTTCTCGGGAATCATATATTCGGAGTCATTATCTCCCGTGGACTTTTTTACAAATGACGAGGTCTACAAATTTGACGTTGAATCTGGAGTGAAGTATAACCAATCCAGTTTCAGTTTCATTTATTTTGTATAGCCCTGTGAGCCATTCGGCTCTTGAATCGGGTGCAACTGCAACAAACAAAACCAGGAACAAGAAACATCTTAAAGTGACTACGCGCAAACAGAAAAATCCAGGAAAAAACAGCAAAGTCTTCCGGAAAAAGCACCGTATATCAATGCTGTGTGCAAACATCCCAGTGGGATGCAAGCCAAACAATTACAACCATAAGACAATTTAGATTAAAGTTATCAGTCTAACTCTGTACTACAACAAATAAATATGGCTAAACCAAAACGTTTTAGAAATCACTAAAATAAAGCTATAAAAGCAATGTAACAGTGATCATAGGAACTAATTTAAATTTTACAATAAAAGATACACATAACATGTACTACCAAACTTTGCAGCCATAGCTTGCTGCATGAGTCACTCCATAACAGCAGGAGTATCAGTAGGAGTATCAACATTTTTCAAGAGTTAAGAGGAGAGAGTAGGTTCCGTTTCATGAGTCAATGGCATTAAAAGGCGGGGTGTCATTAGAAATAGCAGTCATTTCTAGATTTAAAGCTTTCGTGACTGCAAGGATCCATATTCTGGTTCTATTCGGTAAAGTCACGTTAGTAAAAAATAAAACAACAAAAATCACGACGTTTCGGCCACAACACAAGCGGCCTTCATCAGGTGAAGGGACCAGGCTGTCTCGAGGACAGCGCTGGAGTGAAACACAGCCACGCTCAGACCGCGACCTTTAAGCTGTGTGCAAGGGAACAAGGTGCCTTGACAAAGGAATTAGCATAAAAATTAGCATTTGATTGGCCGACTTAGCATGATGAACGGTGTAGAGGTGGTTTACATGCGGGTGCACATTCCGGTTGGCGTGGGGGGGGAGGGGGAGTTTACCTATTGATGGTGTGAAAAAGGAATTTTTAAGAGCTGCGAAAGTTTGGGGTACCACTACTTGAAAAATATACTGTACCATTGAAAATTAGTTTAATGTTTGGTTCGATTTACAACATCTTTCCAATGGTTGCTTAATTTGAAACCATCTTCTCGGTTGAAATTGTGTCTGTGTTTGTAGATCTGAATTGCCTCGTAAACAAATTTCTGATAAAAACCCGTGGGTTTGCAAAGAACCTTGGTATCGGAGAAAATTATATCGTGATCACCCACAGCGTTGTAACAGTGATCAGCTACGGCAGAATAATTCGTTCTGCCGTGTTTCAAATCTGATTTGTGCTCGCGAATTCGGTCAGAGACATGTCGCTTTGTCTCCCCGATATAGCAAGCACCGCAGGTAAAACTCAATTTGTAAACCCCGGGGTACTGTAAGTCAGGAATGACATCCTTCACAGATGGGATCAGATCACGAATTTTGTGTACTGTATTGAACCGGACCTGGATCTTGTGTTTGTTTAGAATTTTGGAAATCTTTTTAGTAACGCCTGCTATATATGGTAGTGTGATGGTTTTCACCGGAGTATCAAGTGGTTGTTTCTGTATGGAGGGAGAAACAGCTTGGCGGATGGTACGGTCAGAGTATCCATTCCTTTTGAGGGCCAGGTGTACATGTTTTAATTCACGGGTCAGGTGGTGTTGGTCCGAAATGCAATGAGCTCTTAAAAATTCCCTTTTCACACCATCAATAGGTAAACTCCCCCTCCGCGCCAACCGGCATGTGCACCCGCATGTACACCACCTCTACGCCGTTCATCATGCTAAGTCGGCCAATCAAATGCAAATTTTTATGCTAATTCCTTTGTCAAGGCACCTTGTTTCCTCGCACACAGCTTAAAGGTCGCGGTCTGAGCGTGGCTGTGTTTCACTCCAGCGCTGTCCTCGAGACAGCCTGGTCCCTTCACCTGATGAAGGCCACTTGTGTTGTGGCCGAAACGTCGTGATTTTTGTTGTTTTATTTTTTACCTACGTGACTTTACTGAATAGAACCAAAGAGAATAGCAGTCATAGCTAGTCAATATAAAAAAATTAGGAGTAAAAAATGTCCACAAAGGAGGAGACATTATACTGAGAAGAGCAGATAGCCAAGGACCGAGCCACGTGGAACACCATATAATTGGGACTTCTGAACAGAAGGCAGTCCTTGCTTGCAAAAATAGGGCTCACTTTTAGAGGGGAAGCAGAAGCAATGGGGAAGTGTGAGAGATGCCTGCGTAGCCATGCCGATTCAATAGGATGGAGTGGTGTGTGGTATCCAAAGCAGCCCAAAAGTCAAGAACTAGAAGCAGCTTCCATAATTTAAGAGAGGTGGTCATTCACCCTCAATAGGGAAACAGTTTCAACGAAATGGCCTTGGTGGAATCCAGATTGTACCAAGTCATGGAGACCAAGGCAGCTGATGGGTTTGCTGCCATGGCCAAACATATTGGGCTTGACACTTGAAAGAGAGCTTCATAGCTCATTATATTCTTCCAGCTCAAATAAAATGCCTGTGTCTGAAGAGGTGAGAGAAAATCACCATGTTTAAGTCATTTGCAAGGAAAGGGAGGTGTAGGATAGGACAGAAATTCAGGAATGTTGGGGTACAGTGTGGATGCAATGTTTTGATACTGACACACATTTCCATTATCCATCCATCCTTTCCTCCAAATTTCTGATCCCTTGTACATACCCTGCTATGGAATGGAATATGAATGTCCTCCTCCTGAGAGGGATGTTGTTATGCAAGAGTGGTGCAGTTTGCGAATATCAAATGACAGTTCATATCAGTTCAAAGCAATTCCTTCACTTAAACTTGCCAGAGACATGCGAATGGTTACGTGAAGTTTAGCATCACTCACGAGAAGCTGCTCCAGGGATGGCTTTACCCGCAGTTGTGCTCAGATCGACACCCATCACGTTGAGCTGCTGCTCATGCTGTGATATCCACTGACCCAAGAGAGGGATCTCGGATCTCAGTGGCACCAGCACATCTTTAAGGAATCTCATGCACACTTCTTCTCCATTGTTGAGCACCAGGTCAACCAGGTCCCGTGTTCGTGCCATGGGGTTATTCTCGCTTTTGAGGGACGCATATACACTGTCCAGGACTATCCCTGTTTGATAGGAATAGTCAAGCACTTCTGAAGACTTCGCCTGGAGGTATTTCTGCAGATTCACTTTGTTGGTTTTAATGCTCTCACATGCAGAAACTTTTGATGCCATCACGACAAATGCATCGAGTCACCTGAAGAAAATGAAAACAAACCATGTGTCACCTGTAAGCATAGTCGTGTAATTTTAGACAGGTACGGGAAAGAATAATAATTATAAAAATAAAATGTTGCTACTAAAATCTGAGAGGTCTCGGTTAGGTACAATTGTGACTTTAGGTATTTGATTGTGAATACATTGAGTTATTTAAATTGTAATGAAAGCTTAAAAATTGTCATTGGAATATATAGAAATACATACAATTGCATCGAAACACTTTAGGCATCTCAAAACACTCTTCAGTGCAAGCATTTGAACATTCACATGAACACAACACTACGATAAAGAAAAGTAAAATGTAAACCTAATTCAAAACACCACACAGGTTTAGCAGATTAAGCAGCTGCGTGACACCACGTGCTCACTGCCTCGACCATCGTGATGCCACGCAGATGGCAAATTGCGTTGTAATGTGCAATGATCGGGATAGCGTCACCTCTAGTTGAGTGACGATTAGAGGGTGGGAGCCAGGTTTGATCTTGGGTAGTCCCTATGTAGTGGGCACTCCCATGCTCTCAATGTATGGGTAGAGGGTGCTCTGAGGTTGTCTAGCAGTGGTATGACGTCACATACCGCGCTCCCAGCAGCGGCTGGCGGGGCCATTTGTGAGGGGGCCGGGGGAGCCGACGGAGGGAGCCGATGGAGCCAGGAGGCCGACGGGGCGGGGGAGCCGGGGGGGGGGGGGGGGCGACGGAGCCGGGGGGAGGGGGGGGCGACAGCGCGGGCAGAGGGAGCCGACACTGACTTTCTCATACATCATACACTGACTCATTCACACCATGCACTGACTCACTCACACATCATGCACTGACTCACTCACACATCATGCACTGACTCGCTCACACATCATGCACTGACTCGCTCATCATGCGCTTACTCACTCACACATCATACACTCGAACAACCACTGACCCATTCACTCATCATACACATGTTCACTCATCGTGTGCTGGCTCACTCGCACATCATACACTCACTCTGCCGCTGACTCGCTCACACATCATACACTGACTCACTCATCATGCGCTGGCTCACACATCATGTACTCACTCAACCTAATACTGACTCGATCATCATACGCTGACTCGCACATCATACGTTGACTCGCACATCATACACTCACGCTGCTGCTGACTCACTCACACATCATACACTGGGAGTGTCGTGCTGCCAGCTATGGCTGCAGGTTTTGTCGTACATGTTATGTTTATCGTTTGTTAATTTTAAAATCACAGTTCCTATGATTACTGCTGTTACATTGTTTTTGTAGCTTTATTTTGGTCTGGTTGTGGTTCAATAGTTTTCTGCAATGTAGATTCATATTTTGTTTGTTGCGTTTGCACCCGACTTAAGAGCCGCATGGCTCACAGGGCTATACCTAATAAATTAAACTTGAATACGCTTCACAGAAATGAGTAAACATGACCTTTTGTGGAGGTAGTGTGTTTGTGTGGGGAAGCCAAAACTTAAAGTACACACATGAGGCAACGTCAATGTTACTGTAATGTTCATTATGTTAAATAAATCACTTATACAGGACAGCAGTGGTCCAGGTGTCTGTGCAACCACCTTCCTATGCCTTTGAATCTCCACTTGCACTGTCTCTTAGGAATTCTTCAAAATTAGCGGCACGTTACATCATCATCAGCAGCCATTGTCTCTCTACCGCTGGATGAACGCCTCCCTATATTTGTTTAACGTGAGAAATTGATGAAGAAAATTCTTAATTTAACATTTTTTATTAGTATCAATAATAACGAAGCATCTGGTCAGTGAGTATGCACCACGTGCATTTACAACAGCATGCAGAGCATGAGACTATAACGAGTTTTGTACATCATGTTTGTAAACCCAAGTAATCCATTCTTTAGTATGAGATATTTATACATTTAACTCTTTGTGTATTGAGCTGTGTGTATTGCATTGCTGCAAACTAAATATCTATACTGTACATATACAGGCCGGTCTGACTTAACCAGCGTTCTTTCTACAAGAAGGTGCTATAACAAGCAATATTAATTTATCCCTGGGGTGTCACTATATACGTATGATTTTATGAGTAGTCAAATAGTACGAGGAGATAATGCAATAGGGAGAAGGGGGTGAGGGCGTGGGCTTAGTCGCTTTTTCTCTCATACAGCACACATCTCCACAGGAAATGAAAAAAATAACACCTGGCAAATGGACATACATTGATGTTTACGCCCAAGGCGCAACAACTCTATTGGTTTCACTATCGTGCAGCTCCACGCTACACACAGCAGACGCGTGCTCCCTACAGAGGATAAACTGTCGAGCGTCTTCTACGCCGACAGAACGAGCTTCAACACAAACATCCCCCATGTAGCTCCACAGACTGGTGGGTCAAGTGCTGTTAGTGAGCCCCTTTGAAGACCTGCACGCAAAGTGGGGTAGAAATGGCCAGCACCACACCTGGCCACGTTTGTCTCATAGGTTATACTGATTACCCATTGTACCAGGCACTCATTTAATGCAGACACAACCTAGAGGACCCAAAACCAGTGTAGATATCACGTGCTATTGATAACTGTGGCTGAGTTTGTTGTGCAGCATGGCTCGCCACAAACACACATAGGCGATGTACACAAACATACAAGATACAAATGAGAAAAATCTCCCATATCGTTTTTTACATTATTGGGATTAGTTCTGCTAGCGAGCACCTAAGAAGGCCAGTACGACACATGAAGGGGTGGATACATAAACACAATAACAATAAAAGCCATTCGCCACTCAAAATTGGTGACGTCAAAAAAGTGTTTGTGCCAGGCTAAGTGCACATTGAGGTCACGTGGACTGTCGAAGGCTCATGGGCAGTAGGTTACAGGATAGATAAAGGTGTCATGGGTTGAGTGACAGGGATGACTGGCAGATCTACCACCTGTGCTCCCTACTGTTCCACCTTGCTGCATTTTACTCATTCTGCACTCCGCTCGTTGTTGTGAGCATCACTCCTCCGCCCTCCGTTATTGCTGGAGGCGGACATCCTTCACAAAACTCCTCCAGAGACGCTGATCTTGAAACCACTGGTCGAGCTGTTGGCAAGCCCAAACAGCTCCACCATCCTTCTGTTACACTGCAGTCAAACTCTTGCCTATAGCGATAAGCCCCTTATATCTGGACAAACAGAAGCTGTTTGGGTACACAGTGACTGGGCATTTGGGCTACATGACCCAGCCAATGCTGCCTCACCTGCCTTAGTATCTCACTGATGGGCATTTGTCCAGATCATTCAAGGATCTAAGCTGCTCACATAATCTAGTTTGTTAAGCCCACGGTGGATCGTAGACAACTTGAATATGCAAAACCAGTGTGGATGTTCCTTTAAAAGGGATCCAAATTTCTCAAATGTAGAGAAGGGAGGGGATATCTGGCTGAGAAGACCCAGAGCTTTACATGGAGCGACAGGCAATGTAGCATTCACAGTGTGTTACGCAGCTGAGATAATTATGTTCAACCGATTCGGAGCATGACCTCTGCTGCCAAACTGGAGCTAGTCACATGCACCCTTTCCAGGTATGGAAAATTGTTCTGCTCTGTCCAAAACTGCCCCACTGCTCATGGGGAGTGGAGGGATGGGAGAATACGATGACAGAATACCCAGGCAGGTGCTTTGTTTTATGTGGGGATGAACGTAAACCCCATTTCTTAGTAGTACTCTCGAAGTTCAACAAAAGCTTCTCCAGCTCATACTGGATATAATTCTTATGGTGGGGATGGTTGTAATGTGGAGGTGGGCAGTGGTAATGCACGCTCCTGTCTAATGAGGAACCAACAGTTTGGGACAATTTCAAGATTATGTAAACAACGCCGCCAAGACCAGCCCAACAACCTGTTGCAATATTGGAAATGAATGGATTAGTGATTAAACGTGGTGTTTAATTGAAAAACGAACGTAAAAACTGCTACAAGGGCCTAAGAAGGCAATGCAAAACTCAGATCTGGCATGAACAGAGGGGGCCTGATAGAAAAGCTGCAGCAGTTGAATAATAACTCTCAGTCAAATAAAGGATGACTTTGCAAACTTCAGTCAGCTCAGGGGAGCCTACTTTAATATTTCCTGCGCAATTACAAATGCCAGTGGCAAGCTCCTCAGCAGTTGAAGGCGGAAACTAGCATGCTAGAAGTAATTATGCTCCCAAATGCAGAATCGCTCTTCGTCATATCCCTTTGAAGAGCTCATGCAAGCCACAGCAACCAAAGACCCTACACCTTCTGCATTGAGCCATTTGAGTATAAAGTGAGAGGTACCCTAAGAAAAATGAAAGAAATCACTAGTATCCAACACTTGCAATATCAGAGCAGAAATGCTGACACCCAGAGGCTCAACTATCATCACATGGGTGAGTAAGATCTTTTAACACACGTGGAGGGCAGGCTTGAAACCAGCTTTCAATGATGCAGCCTTTTTGGTTGGACTGCAGGCAGTCTTACTCGTGCCGTGTCAGTCATAGAAGTTGTTGGACCATACTTATATTTGCCTCAAGCAAGTCTTGACGAACAAAGTGGGGTATAATCTGCTGAGTAGTGTAGTGGAGGCTGTGAAATGAGAAATAATCAATTAGAGTGCCTTTAAAAAGAGCCTCTGTCAAGGTGATGTGCACATCAGTGAGATACAATCATCATTGGGAACAAGGAGGTGTACATTCAGCCTACATTTCTAAAGAGAGAACATAAAGTGATGATCACAGGAGAAATCTGTGGATGGTAAGTGACAGGCCCAAATAATTGCATCAAAAGAAAAGGGAATGAGTGACCTCCGAATGAGTAAAGGTTGATTAGAAGTTCCAACAGGAAGCCTTGGTTGCTGGGCGGAGAATGAGTGAAGGGGAGTAAAGCGAGATGGTAGGGACGATATAGGAGAACATTGGGAGGGGAATAAGATGATGGGAGAGGCAAGCAGGAGCGTGTCCATGGTGGAACTTGAAGACAGCAAAGGGGATATTGTGCTTGATGCAGAAATTAATCGGATACCAGTGGAGGGATCAAACACGATCACAGCTTTACCAATTAAAAACCAGGCAACAGAAACAAACATGAGTACAGTATTACCAAAAACAAGACTGTCACACTATATAAAGTCCCACTAATTTCATGGATCGTTATTAAACAAAGGTGTCGCTTTAATCGACATTGTGAACTCGGGATGTTACGGGACAATGAGTCCCATAGGCAACGCCACGGGCTGAAGGGCACAGTGAGGGCTATCACTCCCTCGACTGACTGTGCGCGAGTAACAGACTTCAGCCTCTATTGACGATCTCTGTGAACAGGGAGGTGGAAGCCAATAGAGTTCATGTCAACAACAAAAACCGTGACCTTTAAAGAGACAATGCTCCTGTTAAAGTACGATTGACAGTACATTACCATTTTTACATGCTTCAGAGTACTATACCCATTTTAGAAGCAGCGTTGCTTTGTAGATTGATTTTGTTACTGATGGAGATAGTAAAAAAAGCATGTGGCAAGATGAGACGTTCATTCGAATCCGTGTTCTCAATGTCCTAGCCCCTTGGCATAGCCCCTAGGCTCAAGCACAAGACACTGATACTATTTTACTCAACACCCACCTCTATAACCCCCCTAATCGCTCCCCCTCAATCCCGCTATCTCCCCCTCCCCCCATCGCGATGTTATTTATCTTCCAAAAAAACTTCTTCGATAACACCGCTTTGAAATGAAATGTTTATAGTAAGAGACGATTCAGGCAATGGCCCTTTTGTCACAGCACTTCAGTCTCCTCGACTTGTGACATCGGCACAACCCATGAGGAGGCCGCATTTGTTGCACTCCAAGATGGCTTGGTGAACGCCCCTCCCCTCCACTACCCCGACTTTTCCTTGCCGTTTGTCCTTGATACAGATGCTAGTAACACTGGCATTGGAGCTGTTCTGTCTCTAGTTGTCAATGGCATCGAGAGTGTTATCGCATAAGGAAGCAGAGTGCTGTCTCCGGCTGAACAGCGGTACTGTGTCACACGCTGATAACTGTTAGCTATCGTGTTTTTCTTGCAACAGTATCTTCCATATTTGTATGGGAGAGACTTTGAGGTGCGCTCGGACCACGCGGCGCTGCAGTACGCGCTGCAGGTTGACCAGCCATCTGGCGAACTTTCACGCTGGTTGGAGGTCCTCCGTGACTACTCTTTTCAGGTTACCTATCGCAAAGGCTCCCATCACACGAACGCGGACGCCCTCTCGCGATTACCCACGAACGAGAGTTGCGCAAGTTTTTCGGGCTCCGGTCGCTGTAAGCCGCGCAACGAACACTCGCCCCCTACCCTTACGGCATCGGCCGAGGTTGTAACATCTGAGGGAGCTGGGGATCCAGTGGCGCGTGATGCTGTCATTGGATTGGACCACGAAGAATGGGGGCGCCTCCAGGTTGAGGACGCTTCCCTGCTTAAATTGCGATGCGGAGTCAGAGAGACTGATGGGGGCGAGGATTGATGGGGTGTCGCCTCTTTCATTCTCAGAGGTGGATTGCTCATGCATTGGGACGGAGAGATGCGATGTTCCAACATTGTTGTGCCCACCGCCCTGCGGGGTAAGGTCATTTGGGCGGTGCACGAGCGTCTGTTGCACTTGGGTGTGCATAAACTAGCATTGGCCACACGTAAGTCGGATTTCTTCTGGCCTGGCATGGCTGAGGATGCTGCTAATTTGTTGAAGGGGTGTGTGCAGTACACGCGGTAGAAGCCGCTCGTGGGAATAAATATTTTCTGGTGGGAGTCGAGTATTTCTCATGATGGCCTGTGGCCTGGCCGCTTCCCAAACAGTTGGCGGCAAAGATCACTGAGGCATTCCTCAATGGCTATGTAATTGTAGTGGCATGGTTGAACATGATCGCCACTAATCATAGCCGGCAGTACTAGCTTGTGTCAGTAGGGAGCAGAGGGGAGGCTGAACCTGCTGGATTAATGATGACGGGCCGTTGGCCAAGGCAATCCCTGGGGGAGCATCGTGACCAACGGTCAGGACCCCAGATCCCGGGAAGGGGGCTGGGGAGATGATGTCATTCTCCAGACCCTCGGAGACGGTCCTAGAAGGAAGGCGTGGCCAGGGGCGGAGTGAGCCAGGAGCCTATATATAAGTCAGGTCCCTGAGCGGTCCCAGCAGTTGTTGTCCGGCCGAAGACTGAAGAGCATCCTGGAGCCCTGAAGAGTAGAGCCCAATGGGCAGAGCCGAACCCCTGGCTAGGGTCGGCTCGAGCTTGTACCAGTGAAAGCTCCAGCTGATAACCAGTGAAGACTCAAGCGAAGACTCAAGCCCCAGCAGTATAGATGTCGTGATAGCCAGTGAGAGGCAAGCTAGTCTGGAAGGACTACCTCCATAGAGTATCGGGTGAAAGGGGCCATTACCCCATTGTGTAATAACCTGTTAATGTTATAATAAATGTGTTGCCTCAGAGTAAGCTTCCTCCAGTTTATTACCCACTACATAATGGACAAGAGTGCTCCCGAACGTCTTCTGAACAATCAGGGCAAAACATTTTCTTCAAAATTATTGCAAGAGGTGTGCGTTAGTTGTGAACCAAGAAAGTACGCATGTCACCGCACAATCCGCAGATGGATGGTATGGTTGAGGTGGCTGCACAGAACTCTGACCTCCATGTTGAGTCATCAGGTCAGCGAGAACACGACCCCCAGATTCATGTTCAGTTACAAGCCGCACCCAACAAGGCTAAATCTTAAATCTCTGACTCCGTGTGCTGTACCCTTCAAAAGCTTTCAGAAGTGCGGGAGACTTCCAGGGTAAATTCTGATTCGTGCCGATTGGCCAATGAATGGCTGAGGGGCTTCCGTACTTCAAAAACATGAATGGGCACCTGGGGACAGAGCTTGGTTGCACTGTCCACAGGTACCGGTGGGTACATCGCCCAAATTGCTCAAACCCTGGAGAGGGCTGGTTGATGTGATTCGGGTCATTCGACCGCAGTGTGTCCAGATCCGCTTGGGGCGGCGGAGTTGATTTGTACACTCCTCTTGCCCTAAGCCCTTTATTGCTCCCTGTGAGTTTGTTCCATCTCCACACTGTGGGCGCCGAGGGACAGATGTGTCCGGCGAGCTGGCATGTGTGCACGTTGAGGTTGGTCCTCAGCGGAGTCGTGTGCTTCCTCCCTCAGGTGCCGCGCGCCTGATGTCCCCCGAGCCGCCGCCTGCGCTGTCTTCACTTGATTCGAGAGAGGAGAACCCGTCGACCCGGCCTACTGCTCTTCGTGAGGAGCCGGATTCGACTGGACAGTTGCATATTCCCCCTGGGACCTCCAGGGAGAGTGAGCCCACCTCCACTGGAGGCCCAGCCACGAGGACTCGCTCAAAAACTCTTCGGATTTTGTGACACCCATGCACACACACTCCCACACCATCAGTTGCTTGTCACACTCAGTAGGCCATATCGGTTATTGGCTGAACCTAGCCTTTGTTGTGCTTATGGGTATTGTTACACGGTGAGGATGGGAGTTGTTGGTGATGGAGGGGATTCCGTGCATTCGCGTTTAATATTTTCTCGTGTTGTTCTGTACATTTGCAGCTAGTGTATATATTGTATAGGTGGGCTTGGTTATTTATATGCTATTTGTTATTGTTATTGAGGCACACATAGCGTTTAGTCACTTTTACTCGCTTTTTTCACCTTATTCACTTAAGCAACCATTGGAAAGATGTTCTAAATCATACCAAACATTAAACTAATTTTCAATGGTATTTATCCAAATAGTGATATACCAAACTTTCATAGAAGCTTATTTCACTTCACACCTACATTTGTAAACTCCTCCCCCGCCCCGTGCCGGTCCTCTACGTTCCAATTCACACCCCCTCCCCCCCTCCGTGCCGGTCCTCTTGTGCGTTACGGTCATTTTATGCTAATTCCTTTGTCAAAGCATTTTGTTTCCTCCCACACAGCTTAAAAGGACGCGACCTGGGATGGACTGTCTTCACTCCAACGCTGTCCTCATGACAGTACGGTCCCCTTCACCTGATGAAGGCCACTTGTGTTGTGGAAGAAACGTCATGATTTTTGTTTTTTATTTTTTACCTACGTGACTTTACCGAATAGAACCAAAGAGTATGGATCCTTGCAGTCACGAAAGCTTCAAATCTAGAACTTATTCACTTGGTTAGTTTTAAGGGGGAGTTGACAGCCAGGACGGCTGAATGCTACGAATGGGGGGGGGGGGGTAATGTAGTGACATCGGGAATGCCACTGTGTAGTGCCGGCCTGAGAGGCACGGCGTGCGATGTAATTACATCACCGACACCCCATATATGTGGGTGTAGTACCAGCCCTAGTGGGGCTTGGTGAGTGCTGAGTCATGGCGCTGAGTGGCACCACGTGTGGCGTGCAGTGCTGTTCTATATAGGAGGGGTGTGAAAGTGTCAACCATGAATGAGGTTAATGTGGGCCATTGCACTCTGGTTGACCCTGGAAGGTACATGACGGGTAAAGTCTACACAGGGGCCCCAAGTTGGGGCTAGTGGGTAGTCACGTATCAGGGCGAGATCTTGCAATAGGAATCGAGAAGGTAGTCGTGGCCAAGGGCAGAGCCGGCCACGACTGGTGAGCATATAAACCGGGTCCCCAGAGGGACCGGGGTTCAGCTTTGCTGTTGTCTTCTGAAAGATCTACATTCAACGTCCGTGAAGAGTCACCAACACATGGGCAGGACTCAAGCTGGAGTCCTGCTCATTGTAGCTATCCCAGAGTGTTAGCGCAGATAGCCTGGTGGTCCACCACCATAGGTTGTTATCTGGTAAAAGGGAAGTTACCCCTTCGTGTTGGTATAAATAAATTTGTTGCCTCCAAAGAGTATGTCTGCGACTCAATTGAACCGACTACACAATGGTGCAAAGGTCAGTAAAGTGACCGAGGCCACCAGGGGCTGTACCAGTATACCACATCAGATTAACAAGGGGCTCAGTGGTGGCAACAAGTTATCCCCTTCGCCTGGAATGCAGGAGGTCGTGGGTTCGATTCCAACCCCGACGCCTGGATATTTGGAGTTTGCATATTCTCCCCGTGGTGGCGTGGGTTTTTCTCTGGATCCTCGAGTTTTTTTCCCTCCACATTTAGAAATATGCGTTTACAGTATTTGGCTGCTACAAATTTCCACGTGATAAGCCACTTCGTTGAGCTACGATTTGTGGCCAGGTTGCTTTTGAAAAACAGCTATATAGCTCAGTGGACCTTACTTGGTACAATAAAATAAAAATCTGCCGATTCCTGGAGTTATACTATAGGAAGGCCTGGGTACCCAAGGGACCAGGTTACAGCATCTGTCAGTTCAATGAAAAATCTAATAGCTTAGTGAACTTTGCCTGGTTCATAAAATATTTTGTTAGTGTTTAACCTCACGTGACAAACAATAAATCCAACAAACACACCCAGTGCTGAAATGCACTGAAAAACAGTAAATGTACCAGAATGAAGCAGTACACATCTTGTCAAGTTGTATTTATGCAACAAAGAAAACTAAAGAAAAATAACCAAATCCACATTAGATGTGGATGTGATCATAAAGTAAAGCACTTCTGGATAATGGGCACCCTATGCCCTGTCGGTCGTGTTGATTTTTTACCATATTTCACCACGCTGACTAGTGCGGGTTGGTGAAGCGAGGGGGGCAGAACTGATTCATTTGTCACTCGCCTCTGGATTTAGTCCATGGGTGTGTAGTGATGTGCGCTAAACACTGTGCAATTGGACGACCCCACATGCCCTGGGCACCCTTTCGCATGAGATATTCAAACTCAATCTATTTTGCAGGTGAAATATTTCTGAAATAAAAATGCAATGAAGGAAAAACAGAGAAACTGCTATGACACGGTGCACAGGTGTGAATTAATATATTATAATAATCAGTCACACGACTGACCATACAAGGCAAGCACACCATGGTGGTGTTTCCCAGCGCCTATCTCGTGACTCGGTATGGGAATCGCTGCGGCGGTGTCCGCTTGTGCAGCTCCATGCGACCCACAGCAGACGCGCGCTCCCTACAGAGGATCCACGGTCGTGCGTCGTCTACACCTACAGCACGAGCTCCAACACAAACATCCACCATGGAGCTCCACAGACTGGTGGGGCAAGTGCTGTTATTGAGCTCCTATGAAGGCTGGCATAGTACACGAAATGGTAAGTGGTCAGAACCACGCCGGACCGCCTTTGTCTCCCCAATGTGTGATGTTTACACACCGCCCCAGATACTAATTTGCGTTACACACACATTTACCTCCCTACCCCCCACCGCACACACACTCACACACTACACCGTTTTCCACACACACACATTTAAGCACCAATCAAAAATCCCCCGTGTATCCTACACAGGTGGTTTATATTCTGGACCACACCACCCACCGTCCCCCATGCACCACGAACTCCCCACACTCACCCACGCTGTGAAGTGTCGAGTCGCCCCGCGTCTCTCGCCCCTGACGCGGCCCAGTTCCCCGTGTAGCCTCCTCTCCCCTGCTCTCAGCCTCTGGCCCTGACGCAGCAGAAAGGAGAGGGGTGGAGGGGTGACGGGAGGAGTGAAAGGAGCGTTGAGGGGAGGGTTGGGGGGAGGATCGGTGGGAGGGGTGGGAGGGGTGGGGTGGGTGGGGTGGGGTGGGTGGGTGGGTGAGGTGGGGATGGGTGGGGATGGGTGGGGATGGGTGGGTGGGGTGGGTGGGGTGGGTGGGGTGCCCCTTGCTTTCTTCCGCCCCTCCCCCCACCTCTACTACTTATTTTAAGCCTCTGTCTGTTCATCCCTCCGGCCCCTTTTTTCTTGCTTCTCTGTCCGTCTTTCCTCTTCTTACCTCTTGTGTCCCTGTATATGTATTTCTGCTATCTTATACCTCGTATTTGTTCACTCTGTCTATGCTGGTATGTTCAACCCAGAGGATGAACACGAAATTTAGCACTCTTCTGAAATTCGTGGTCTGCCAGGCAGGTGTCTAACTGTGTCGTTGGCCGACTGGTTTTGCATCACGTAAATTTTTCTTAGGTTTTTTGAATTCTCGTCTCTCATCTTCTTGTTGTATTTACCTCCGTGCAGTTTAACGCTCTCTATGTGTTGCGCTGATGTCACCCTATGTGCTATTTGTTTTTACACCTGATGAAGATCGCTTGTGTTGCGGTCGAAACGTCATGATTGATTTATTTTAATATAATTTTATGGTATTTCTACATACGTGACTTTACCGAAAAAACCAATGAGTTAATCAATGGTTCTCTGTGTGAGTGAGTCTATGTGTCTCCATGTGAGTGAGCCTATGGCTCTGTGTCAGTGAGACTTTGGCTCTCTGTGTGAGTGTACTCTGTGAGTGAGTCTATGGCTCTCTGTGGGAGTAAGTGGGTCTCTAAGGCCACAACCATCTTGCCCCCTGCCCAGTGCGTCCACCTGGTTGAGCTGCAGGAGTCTATTGTCCACCGCTCCAGACCGCACAGATATCCGACGTCCACCTCCAGCACAGACACCAGCAGATTCTTAAACCTGGTTGTGGAAGTAAGGACACGAGAGGGGTAATAGTCAACCACCATTACCACCATCAATACCACCATTACAACCACCAAAATCACTGCTATCGTTAACACCACCATCAATATCACCACCTCCACCACAACGATCACTATCAAAATCACAATACTCTTTGGTTCTTTAGGTAAAGTCACGTAGGTAGAAAAAAATAATAGATCACGACGTTTCGATCGCAACACAAGCAACCATCATCAGGTGAAAAAATATAGCGAGAAAGCTGCTGAAACACAAAGTTATATTGGCTTGAGATAAGCTCAGCCCAAGGGTAAGTGGGCGGGGCTAGAGGTAGAATTTGCATGTAAATACAACACCACATCGTGGAAAAGGAAAGAGAGACACAGACACCGAGAGACATCCACACACAGAGAGAGGCACACACAAAGAGACACACGAGAGACGCATATAGAGAAAAACACACCGGCAGAGAGAGACACCCACACAGACAGATGCAGAGAGAGATAGACACAGAGGGAATTACATAATTGCCCATGAATTACTATGGTGTGACAATGCCAATTACCAATGTCAAAGGGAACATCAATGAATGGTAAATGTGGGGTAATATCCCCAGAAGAGCATGTAGACTACATTAAAAAATAAAATAATCAATCAATATAATATCACATATGGGTTCAGTTTAAAGTTTACTTATGACAAATAATACTGAAATAATTGTGCTCCATAGATTATCTTAATGGTCAAGTTACATAACCATCACGGAATCACTTAAGCTGACCATTTAAAAAGACATTAATTGCAAGATGTTGAGCAAAGGAAATTGTTTGGAAGTTCATCTCACACTAAGTACATGTTACTATAAATCTAAATCTGCATAGTTCTCGATCAGCAAAGTCGCAAACATGTTTTACCACAAGCAAGGAGTTCGGTGTAAAGCTGTTAAGCAAATTAACCACTGCACACGGTTGTAAAGCTCTCTGCCTCAAAGTCAGCACTCTACCAAGTGTCGCGACGCAGCTGCGGATGCCGCATGACAATAGGCGGAGTGAGTGAATCTAAGTAGACACTGACCCTGTCAAAGGGGATCCCATGTCTAGAGTATTTGTGGCTGGTGCTACACATTTCTAACGTGATTAGCCATTTAGCTGATCTATCATTTGTGGAAAGGTCGCTTCTGGAAAACAGCCACATAGCTCAGTGGGTCTCACCTGGTAAAATAAAAATAGTTTATAGAGTTCGTTCTGCCTCAACGCGTGTTTTCATAACGCCATTTGGATATGGCACGATGGATGTAATAGGGAACACGTTTTATAACGCAGATGCTAAATGGATATAACGCGATTGAGTCAACAGAACCACGTCACGCGAGTAGGAATGTGCGGTTGTACGGCTGCCTGGGCACAGCGTCACACGAGGCATTGGGATGCTGCTGGATGCTTCCTGATGCTCCCCACGCGCCTCAGTCTTTGTTCAGCCGACACACGCATCTCACGCTGTTATCACGGACTGTGCTTTACCCTGTATTAGTCATTGTAACGAGGGAGTTTACACAACGCGGTGTTATTCAGCAACGCAACTGCCGCGTTATAGAACACTGCAGTAAATATTGTCGCGGTGTGGAAGGAGCAATGAACGTCATCTTGTGGCATGGAAAGGCATCGCAGCCCTAGCGAGCAGCCAGAGACAAAGCCTGCACGCACGGCAAAGTTGTGATTGACCCGGGGACTATTAGCAAGTGACACGTATGGACTAATGGTTACTCTAAATGACGATGTTGACGATGGTTATAACGTGCTACAAATATGCAAAACGCACATCGCATTAGCTCTGACAAATAGCGGACTTTTTTAAAGTTATCGTTTACAATGGTTAATTTGTATATCATGCCAAGTGAGTAATTTGCGTGTGGACCCTGACAGCGGCACTCAATGTCCAACTCTTGCGAATGCTCTCAGGGGATCTTTACCGTGCGCTGCGTTCACTCACTCAGCCCCAATCTCCCTGTCGTGAACTCACCACTCACCCACTCACTCACCTCACCCTTCAACTCACTCACCCTCCTCACCTATTAATTCTCCTCATTAACTCACTCACCCTGCAATCCCCCCCCCCTCCATCACCCGGCACTCACCGCCTGTCCGTGACCACCTCTCCCGTGCCTACAACCACAAACACCACCACCACCTCTCCCGTGCCTACAACCACAAACACCACCACCACCTCTCCCGTGCCTACAACCACAAACACCACCACCTCTCCCGTGCCTACAACCACAAACACCACCACCACCTCTCCCGTGCCTACAAACACAAACACCACCACCTCTCCCGTGCCTACAACCACAAACACCACCACCACCACCTCTCCCGTGCCTACAACCACAAACACCACCACCACCACCTCCTGCTGCTGCTGCTGTCGCGGTCTCCGCGTGGCGCCGCGGGTCCAGGGGGAGGCCTCGCGGCCCAAGAGCGGCGCCACGGCTCCCCCCCTCCCGCTCCTGGCCCCTCCCCCTCGTCCCTCCTGGCCCCTCCCCCTCGTCCTTCCTGGCCCCTCCCCCTCGTCCCTCCTGGCCCCTCCCCCTCGTCAATCCTCCTCCCGTTCGCGACGTGGAGTGAACTCAGCCCCGCCCCCTCCCGCCCCCACCGCCCCCCCCCCCCTGCGCGGCCCCGCTGCCCATTGCAAGAATGGCGGGAAGCGGTCGCGGGGCCTACCGCGCGCCGCCTCTCGCGTGATTGGCTCGCTTCGCGTCACGTGGGGAAGGCGGAAGAAGAGTATGGGGGAGGAGCTGCGCGGTAAGGGGCGGGGCCGTGGAGTCACGTGGTGGGCAATGATTGCCAATAAGTGGGCAGGGATGGCTGTACGTCACATCCGGTGATATAGGACACGCCCCTTCGTGACGTGCCTCACACTTCCTTCCGTCCCGCGTGCCGTCAACACGAGCTCAGCATGGCGCTGTTGACCGTTGGCGTTCCGCTGTTGGCCATGCTTGGGATGGAGATCTTCATTTATCTTCGTTTTAAGCTTTCCATCTCATACTTTTACCGCGAGACCACGACGCTGCAAACGGAGAGGATGGGCCTGCAGAATGTGGAGCTCTGTCAGAAGAACAAGACCATGGAAGTGGAGAAAGATGGTAAGCTACCATTTTCTTTGGTTCTTTCGGTAAAGTCACGTAGAATGAGAATAAAATAATAGATTGACAAAATAAAATAACACAATAATATTCTCACGACGTTTCGGCCACAATACAAGCGGCCTTCATCAGGTGAAGGGGACGAGACTGTCTGGAGGACAGCGCTGGAGTGAGAAAGCCACGCTGAGATCGCGATCTTTAAGCTGTGTGAGAAGAAACAAAGCGCCTTGACAAAGGAATTAACATAATTTAGCATTGAAATGGCTGAGTGATTAGCTTGTGACTGGTCACAGAAAAGGCTATGTTAAAGTTAAAGCATACACATCCGCAAAGGCACCCCTTGACAAAGGAATTAGCATAGAATTTAGCATTGAAATAGCTGAGTGATTAGCTTGTAACTGGTCACAGAAATAGCTATGTTAAAGTCAGAGCATATACATTCACCGAGTCACCTAGTACAAATCAAACAGGAGAATTTAGCATTGAAATAACTAGGTGAATTTAGCATTGATATAACTGAGTGATTAGCTTGTGACTGGTCACAGAAATGGCTATGTTGAAGTTAAGGCCTACACATCTGAGCTATTCACAGTAACTGGGTATACAATATATAATGAATACTATATACTGAACCAATAAAAAACACAAAAATTTTAATTACCTCAATGTTATCAATAAACTCTATATTCTCCAATCAGCTAAGCTACCAACAATAAGTCGTTATATATCACAATGCTATATGGCGAAAATGGGTGGATTCTTACCCTCAACTTTAGCACCACGGATAGCTACGGGTCCCGTTCAGACGGACGAGTTCATCGATGGTCGGAACAGAGGAGGGGGAGAGAGACAGCTGCGAGGCGCTGTTATACTCCATGTTGTAAACCATACCATTAACCACGGTTAAGCTATCCGTGTTGCTAAAGTTGAGGGTAAGAATCCACCCATTTTTCGCCATATAGCATTGTGATATATAACGACTTATTGTTGGTAGCTTAGCTGATTGGAGAATATAGAGTTTATTGATAACATTGAGGTAATTTATATTTTAGTATTTTTTTTGGTTCATGATATAGTATTCATTATATATTGTATTGTATACCCAGTTACAGTGAATAGCTCGGATGTGTAGGCCTTAGCTTCAACAGCCATTTCTGTGACCAGTCACAAGCTAATCACTCAGTTATTTCAATGCTAAATTCGCCTAGTTCAATGCTAAATTCTCCTGTTTGATTTGTACTAGGTGCCTCGGTGAATGTATATGCTCTGACTTTAACATAGCTATTTCTGTGACCAGTTACAAGCTAATCATTCAGCTATTTCAATGCTAAATTCTATGCTAATTCCTTTGTCAAGTAGTGCCTCTGCAGATGTGTATACTTTAACTTAGCTATTTCAATGCTAAATTCTATGCTAATTTTTTTGTCAAGGGGTGCCTTTGCGGATGTGTATGCTTTAACTTTAATATAGCCTTTTCTGTGACCAGTCACAAGCTAATCACTCAGCCATTTCAATGCTAAATTAAATGCTAATTCCTTTGTCAGGCGCTTTGTTTCTTCTCACACAGCTTAAAGGTCGTGATCTCAGCGTGGCTTTCTCACTCCAGCGCTGTCCTCCAGACAGTCTCGTCCCCTTCACCTGATGAAGGCCGCTTGTGTTGTGGCCGAAACGTCGTGAGAATATTATTGTGTTATTTTATTTTATCAATTTATTATTTTATTCTCATTCTACGTGACTTTACCGAAAGAACCAAAGAAGATGAATCCTTGCAGTCACGAAAACTTTAAATCGAAATTTAAGCTACCATTCTTAGATGTTGTGTTTGAGAGGAGACCTGATGGCTCATTGGGGCATTCTGTCTACAGGAAACCCACCCACACAGATTCCTACTTGAAACCTGATTCCCACCACCACCCAGCCCAAAAGAATTCTCTCATCAAAACTTCATACCATAGGGCTCATTGCATTTCGGACCAACACCACCTGACCAGTGAATTAAAACATGTACACCTGGCCCTCAAAAGGAATGGTTACTCTGACCGTACCATCCGCCAAGCTGTTTCTCCCTCCATACAGAAACAACCACTTGATACTCCGGCCAAAACCATCACACTACCATATATAGCAGGCGTTACTAAAATGATTTCCAAAATTCTAAACAAACACAAGATCCAGGTCCGGTTCAATACAGTACACAAAATTCGTGATCTGATCCCATCCGTGAAGGATGGCATTCCTGACTTACAGTACCCCGGGGTTTACAAATTGAGTTGTACCTGCGGTGATT